>NC_083729.1:93037744-93215244 GCF_028564815.1 Eubalaena glacialis
CTCCTCTGATCCCCACTGGCTCCCAGCCATCTGGGTACACTGTTCCAAAGATAAACACTTTTCTCTAATTTTTTGCGTCTTTGCTTCGGGAGTAATCTGATATCACAGCTATGTCTTATTTTTCAAATAATGAGCGCCAACCAGATGCCCAGTAAATATTTGTTGTTTCATTATTACTGAATTATGTCTTAATTCCAACCCAATTCATGTGCATAAACACACTTCTTTCTTTCTGTCTGTAAACTTTTTTCCTCTCAAATTTATCTGTGAGATCAAACTCTAAAACAAAGGATTGTGAGTCTTTCATAACATGGATTAGGAGTAGAGAAGAGCCCTGCATTGCGTACCTTCTCCTGGACCTCGCTTCCAACATTAGGAGCAATTTCATTTCGTCTTTGGGAAAACGTTATAGTAGTGTTTTATTGAAGGGCGAAAGCCTGTCTTTCTAAGGGTAAAGTTTCCATTCTGGAGTAGATCGGTGTTTACATGTAGCTGCTTTTGATATATGTCCACATAAGCATATGAATGTGAGCCCCCTGAACTCCACAGAACAGAAAGAGAGACGCACGCAGGATTCCACGCTCTGAATTCTTGCCTTGTCAGTGTTTAATGACTTAACAGCAAACCCCGCAACTGTTGGAGCATTTCTCTGCTTTCCAGAAGTTGCCGCTTGGAGCTGGGAGCAGAATGCCTCGAAGGCAGACCTCAGCCCATTTGCCAGCCCAGCAAGGTCATTATCTGCAGAGCAGCCTTCGACAGCAGCTGCAGCAGGAATGGCGGGAGCCCGGGGGCCAGGCTGGCATGGAGATGGCAGCCCCGGCGGCTGGATTCCGAAGCAAACCCTTGGGTGTCCCCCTCCTCCACCCCGTGACAGTGCCCGGCTCAAGGCAAGGTCAAGCCAACCGGCTGAACCATGGTCCAAAGTTACTCTTTGTAAAAAAGATAATAGTTGTCCCACGCAGTGCTGTGAAGACACAGCCAACTCCGTGCAAGATACTTAGAAATACAGTCCCTAAATGCCTTCAGTAATCGTGGATTATAAAATATGAAGAGAAAGTTATAAATAGGGAAAGGTTATTAACTTGGTAGCTTTGCAGACAGAGCAAGAGAAAGAGATCAACATATCACTCTTTCCTCTCGCCAGATCCAAGCACAGAAATGCTTCCCAGATGTGACTTCTACCTGCTAACACAGAGCTAACGTTTACTCCTAACTCAGCAGCTGCCCCCATCTTCTGGGTGACACGGTACAGAGGACTGTCTGGCCTCCAGTTCACACTATCCCCCGACGCTGTGAACTGCCCACCAGAGATCTGGGGCCCAGAGTGGTCAGCGTGAGGAGGAGAGATGCTAAAATGATGGAAAAGGCAGGTGACAGGGGTCCAGAGGGGACCAGGGCACCCAGCACAGGTGGTACTGCTGACAAGCTTGGCTTTAGTTTCCCTTTTCCTGGGGTTATTTCCTGGTTCCCTGATGGGCCTCAGTCCACATTTATCTTTTCAAAGGCTGAGTCCTGCTTGAAAAAGTGAGTTCGTATCTTTATCTTCCCGGTGACAGCCAGCTGACATGTCTCTAAGGCCCAAATCCATTCCACTTCCCCAAAAGTTGTCCGAAGAAGTCCCACATGGATGGAAAGGTTGAAAGGACAAATGGACGGAGAAAGGACCTTAGGCTGAGAGCAACTGACACCCAGTGCACAGGATTTGGAATAAAAGAAGAGGCTGCCGTTGGGTGGTGGTTTCCTGGGAATAGTAAATGATTTAAGAAATCAATGCGATATTTGGGTTCTTTAAAAACTTGGTTAGGAAGACCCATTTCCATTTATCACCTTATTTTCATTTTCATTTTTATTTTTTTTATGATTTCTGAAGTATATTTCAAACTTTTAGTATGAATTTTTTTAAAAGACTACTGTTAATAAAGCAAATAAAATATATTGAATCTGAAAGATATGTCTCGTTTATCTTCTAATTCATTACCTTGAGCATTGATCGATTCATGTAGCTTCTGAAACCATGAAATAAAGTTCATAATTTTGGAGATGGAGTTGAGAAAAGGATGGTACAAACAAATATCCTGGGCCTTTATCTAGGTGACCTTCTTTGTAATTCCTCTCTGTATCACCTTGTTTTTAAAGCTTGTTGAGACAAGGTAGAAAAACAGAAAACTGAGCCAATAATTGGGCTCTTTAAAATCGCCACCATTGATCGACTGCTGTAGTCACCACATGCAATTGTTTTTGGTTCTTTACCTATGAATTTCTTTCAACAACATGGTAGTCATCTTTAGCAGGTGCTGAGATGGCCCTAAGTTCAGGAAGTGACCAGAGGCTGAAACAGGCCTCCACAGTTAGTAAACCGGCTTCACTGGTGCTGATTTAATAATCATGTGCACAGTGCTTCCCCCTTCACTGTATTACCTTGTTAGTGGCAGTTAACACGGGGAGCTCCACAGCAGCTGGGATGCTTGTTCAAAGCAGGGTCCTGGGCCCGACTTCCCGTCTCCTGTGGCTCTGATGCACCCTGTTCAGACCGCTGCCTTCATCTTCCTCCGAGGAAGAGCCACGTGCACAACGTCCACCTCAGGAACAAGCATCCTGAACCAACAATGTCATGATGCTGATCTGGACTTTGCAGCAAAGCCAGCATCCCCGGAATGTACTCTTTAGAGGGGCTCTGTGACCCATTTATGAAAGCAGCTTCAATCTAGCATTTCTTTCCTTTCTTTATATTTTCTTTCTGTTTGCACACATGATAACTGAGGTATTGGAAGATCTAAAAGTCCCAGATTGCACTGTTTGAGCTGTTATAATTGGCTTCTCTTTGGTATTCCAGGGAGGACCTCATCCCAGAACTGTGGATAAGATATAATTTCATTAGAAATACCTATGCTGTGTCTTGCGGTATTCCAGTGAGAGAGGTGAACTAAGCTAATGGATTCAGCTTGAATCTAAATAATTTAGACTCCTGGGTTCATCCCCACAACCCAAGTGTCCATCCAACTTGCTTTATGTTTCTTCCTCCAGTGGAATTGGTCAACTCAACTGTCCTTCACCTCTCCCTGTATTTACATCACTCCATCTCTAACCGTGCTTTTTCCAAGACTTAAATTCTCTTCCCTGTTTATGTAAATTCTACTCATAACTGTTCTACCCTAGAGCAAACACTGTTCTCTTTAAAGTTTGCCAAATTTATTACCTGTAGCCTATGTTAGTTTGTTGGCATTTAATCATATTTTCATTCATTACATCCCTTGCATCTTTATTTAACTTTTTAACATTCTGTAAACTCTGTCTGCAGAAATCATATGTTCTATTTCTTTGTTTTCCCCCAAAGGCTACAGCACAGCCTGGAGAGCATACAGAATATGCATAGTTAAATGACTATTCACTGTTTTGCCTCTGCAAATTATATTTCAGTGCTGGAAGATTGGAAGCATTTAAACAGACTATTTATTTTGAGAAATCAATACGCTTGTATAAAATATAAAAAAAGAAAGGCACACTCTTAAATATTCTCAGAAATGTGAAATGTTCAGTTTCTTTAGAAACCCTGAACATGATGTTTTTCTCTTCTAGGCTTACATATTTGCTAACCATAAATGTATATGGTACAGGATTGCTCTACAGGAAAAAGATTCTTTTCCTCTATAGGATAACAACTGTCTTATAAAAATAAATAAAAATTTAAAATATCCTCTCCCGAAGGGAAGCTGCTGTCCGACTTAGAGCTAGGTCTCAATTCCACAGCAACTGGAGGTTATTTTTAGTGATTTTTCACATCTACCTCACGTTGTTCTTTTCTTTCACCGTCCCGTTTCACATATATTTATTTATTTATTTATGGCTGTGTTGGGTCTTCGTTTCCCTGCGAGGGCTTTCTCTCTAGTTGCGGCAAGTGGGGGCCACTCTTCATCGCGGTGCGCGGGCCTCTCACCATCGCGGCCTCTCTTGTTGCAGAGCACAGGCTCCAGACGCGCAGGCTCAGCAATTGTGGCTCACGGGCCCAGTTGCTCCGCGGCATGTGGGATCCTCCCAGACCAGGGCTCGAACCCGTGTCCCCTGCATTGGCAGGCAGACTCTCAACCACTGCGCCACCAGGGAAGCCCCTAAAGTTAAAGGGGGGAAAATGGGCACATAGAAAAATGAAACTGATATCTGTCCCAATGTTCCCATAGCAATTTTTGTAGGGAAAGAAGAGACATTCAGCCCTGCCTTCACAATAAACAAACAAACAAATGTACACTAGATTCGGTTTTCCTGATCAAAGCAAATATTTTAACACTGGATGCTCACCCCGGAATTCTAAAGTATATCAGATGTTACATTTTCATGTGATATAATAATTTTTTGGACATCTTGGTCTATTTAATGTGCCTTTTAAAAATATTTTCTGCCTTGTATTTCACTTTAAACATGATCTGTAATTAAAAAAAAAAATGTCCAGCTTGGTTTTTCCTTTCCCCTTCTTTTTCTCTAAGGCTTAATTGATAAATGCTTAGTGGAGAAGCAATTGGCTTCAATATTAACATGCAATGAACACGTACTAAAAGAGTCAATTAAATCAGGATGAACTGACCAGCATCCTCCATTAATGAGACCTTAACATATATTCTGCCTTTTGAGGAAAGTGATACCTTGTAGGAAAAAATATTGAGAAAAGGAAAATCAGGGCCTGAGGCTATGACACGGGCTAATGACCTTTGAAGCCCCTGAGTATTTGCAGTTTCATGCCCATTCCAAGATCCCCCCTGAGAGCTAGAGTCATCTCCTTAGTTGCCTTTTTCCTAGACTGGGCTCTGGGCTCCTTAAAGAGCTCCTGCATTAGGTCCCCACAGCACGGTGCCTGTTCAGAGTAGGTTTCAGGAATGAATTGATGATAAAAATGAAGATCCAGATATCCTGCATGGTTTTCATTCATCCAAAAAAAAAAAATCTCCATTCTGGTTCTGGTTAGCACAGTGTTTATTAAGGTAGGTAGAAACATCACCATAAGAAGCATCAGTCTATTGGGGTTGGGGGGTGGGGGGTGGTTCCAGGGGCCAGTGGGAGCCTGATGACCCGGAGCTTCTCCCCATTAGACCAGTAGCTCTCAGCCATTTTCTCTGGGGGGAACTCAAGGCTCATTACTGCCGTGGGTCTGAATGAGGGTGTGTTTGCACGTGTACAGTGGGAAATTCTTTTGCAGTAAAAGAAAGTGGTTAAATACTCAAGCTCTGGACCGAAATGCCCGGGTGCAGACCTATGCTCTGCTAACTACTTGGGTACTTAGCTTGTTTTATGGGTTCAAGTAACCTTCTCGTGCCTCTATCAGCTGGAAAACAGCAATAGTAATGGTGAGAACGCCATAGGGCTGGAGTGCAGATTAAAAAGCCTGCTGCCTCCCAGAGTACCTGACGCACACATACGCGATAATTTCCATGTCTACTTAGAGAGCCAGCCCAATACAGGGGCCCGTCAGCACAGGAGGCCATCGATTTCCTCCTCAACCATTCCCTGGAGACTGGGCTGCACCCCTGCTAAGCTTGGAGCTTGCAAGGGAGCAGCGCTGTCTCTGGTGCTTCAGGGAGCTTCTTGCTATTGAACATGGGTTCACATTCTGGGCTTGTTCCTTAGGCTGGATTCTCAGAAGCAGACTGTCGGAGTCGAGAGTCAGCACCATTTCCAAAGCTGCTTTCCCAAAAGTTTGCTCTGATTGGTCCTCCAACCAGAGACCCTCATCTTTCTGCATCCCTACTGTACCCTATATTTTCCCATTCTCTGACGTTGAGAGGATTCTACATAGAAATGTGGAAAAAATAATGTAAAATCTAGGCACAAAGTCTATGAGGAACTCTTGGAGACTCTGCAGGGTGAAAGGCAGACAGATTGGGCTGAGCAAGAGAGCAAAGGTCAAGGTTAAGAGAGAGGAGGTGTAGACTGCCACCGCCCACCCTAGAACCCCATACAAGGCGGACCAGCAGATGGACCCTTCTATCTGCTCCCCCAGAGCAGGAGCATTCCATAATCCATCACACTTTCTGACCCTGGGTATTTTCTTTTCTTCTATGTTAACTTTGCCCTTGGACCAAGTCCTTCAAAGACAGCTGAGTGTTTCTGCCTCAGACTCAGATGAAACTCCTTGTTTCCTGCGTTTAGATCAATAAAAAGGGCAAAAATAATTTAAAGAATTATTGACCTTCTTGGTTGTCTGCACACATTATTTTCATCTTGCTCTATATTTGCAGCCATAAGCATATTTTTAAAAAAAGGGGAAGGTAAAAACTATATTTTTGATCTCACTAGAGCATCCCTGTTGCAATACTTCATCTCTTTGCCTGCCGAGAAAATGTGCCGCACTTCTTCATGAGAGGAATGAAGATTTATACGTCTCGTCTTTGTTCTGTGCACACCAATTCCAGCTCATGGCTTCAATAAGCTATGACAGTTGGAAGCTTTGGAAATGGTCAGCTGGAGGTAACAGATGATTTCTGAATTCCATCAAAAGATGAGACCATCAGAGGCGTTCTCCCAAGCCTGAAATTTCTCTCCAAACCCAGTGGGCCAGAGTCCTTGAGCTCCCAAAGGCTTATGCCCAAGGGAGCCCAACAACCCATTCATAAGCCACTATGTGGCTAATCTATAAATTAACACCCCCTCGTCCAAAGGCCAGTCAATCAAGTGTAATCATATGGTACCTGGATGCCCACGCAGGAAACACTCAGGATGAATTTAGCAGAAAACCTCCAGTTCATCATCACAAGATGCCATCAGCTCCTCCTATTTTTGTGTCAGTGGTTTGATAATCAGGCTTTTTGTTCGGAATCATGCTCTTGCGGAGAAAAGGGCAATCAATCGTTTTGTTCACCCTCTCCTCTGACACTCATTGGTACCTTGACTGTGCAGTTTCCATGAATAGCCCTGTGTCCAGACAAAGAGATGAGTGGACGGGGGTTTCTGCCTTTCTAAGTATTCACAGGTTGGCGCCGTCAGTGCCTGGTGGCGGACGGGGCCGGAGCAGAGCGGCTGGGAGAGGACTGAGTCAGCTCTGCAAACCACGGGGTGACCCCGGAGAAAGGAAACGCTACTCGTCTGATACAGAAGGCGGTGAGTGGTACACGTCCCTCATATTGCGATGAGCTTTCGATGCCTTATTCACACTTTCGCTAAGCCAGTCAGTTCTGAACTTACTGCAATCGTTTTCATTATGCAGCACGTATTGACCCTTTAAAGATTTACCAAGTCCAGCTGAGTTCGATGAATTTGCGTTGAGCATCTGCTATATGCAAACGGGTCTTTGAGCCTCCGGGCAGGACTCGAGTGATGATGAGAAAGCAGACCTGCTTCCCACGTAGCCCCCAGCCGCAGAGGGATGAGTCGTGTACACACAAAGAACCGGCACCGAAGAGACAGGCGACACCTCATAAAAGGGTCTGAGGGTTCGGAGAGAAGCGAGGTCGGGTGGGATCAGCCAGGCTTTTTGAAGGAGCTGTAATTTCAGATGAGGCTCGGAGGGTCAGGCAGGCGGCTGGCTGTGAGTCAGAAGAGGTGGGGAGGCTGCAGGGGGCCACATGGGCCAAGGGTGGGGGGCACGTGTGCAAACAGGTGGGAGACAGATGGATATGGCGTGCTGAGAAGTTCGTGATGAATTCTGCGGTGAGACCCCACTGAACCTTCTTCATCTGGGGAAGCGCCTGCTTGGAGGTGTTGAGAATACCAAGGCCTGCGTGGATTTGGCTTGACAGGGCAGCCTCAGACCCCCTCAACGTTTCTTGCTTTTTTTTTTTAACAAACACACATGTTTTCAGGCAGGTTTTATTCCACTTTCCTCCACCCTGGTGGCCTCAGCTACAGCCTGAGTATGGCCAAGTGCCCCAGGATTCCTATTACGGCTTGTACCAACTGTATATTCTTTACCTTTCTTGAAACTATACAGATGGACGCCCCTTAATCCTTTATGTAAATTGGCTGGAAAATATTTATTTCAACAGAGAATTTGTCTTTTTAAGAAAGAGAAGTAAAATAGGGAAATGCAGTAAATATTTTAATGGAAAGCCATTTCAGCAAATGGCTTGAAGTATTAGCAATAAGCTTTCAGATAAAGTTTGGGTTGACATTTGAAGTCTGTGGTACATGTAGAAAACTATAAATTGTGTTGGCCAGAGTTTTGCCTTCCGTCTATACAACTTTTTTATAGCTGAAATGCACTGTTTATTCAGATTTGTGCTCTGCTGCAATGTTTGCTACTTTAAAAATCATATCTGTTTACATTTTCATTATTTTTATAACCTATATTTTAAAACATAAGGTTTGTTTTGATTTTATGGGGCTTTAAAAGCCTATACAGATACATGATGGCTATAAATTATTCAGACTGATGTTTTGGAGCAGTTTGTGAAAATTATGGCCATGGTTTATACTTAAATCACAAAAGTCTCATTATTATTAAAATATTTTGAGAGAGCCTACCATATGTATGCCTGTATTCAGTGTTGGGGACCAAAAGAGGTTGAAGAAATGGTCACTGCCCTTAAGGATATCATACTCCACTTGGTGGCACAGGACAGAAAGTAAAACACTCCCCAAATATAATATTATTGATACATCAGTGACAAGAGCAGGAGGGGGGTGAGGGGAGGGCAGGGCTAGACCTGAAAGGAGAGGGTCTTTGGGGGATGATCCAGTGCTTTGACAAAGCAGGTTGGGAGCTGGGATGCCCCTCAATCTTTCATTTTTGTCATTTTCCCCTCATAGTGCTTTCAGTTTTATTGTTATTTTAATTTTAAAAATTTAGAATATTGAATATATTTACTTTTCAAAATTTAAAAGATACAAAAGCTTTCACAGTGTTGCCATTCAAAAATGAAACACTTAGGTATAAATCTAACAAAATATATATGAGATCTATATGAGGAAAACTACACAATTCTGCCAAACAAAATTAAAGAACTAGGAAGTTCCCAAGATGGCCGAGTAGGAAGACCCTAAGCTCCCCTCCTCCCATGGATGCACCAAAATTACAGCTATTACAGAGAAACTATTGAGGAGAAAGACTGGAACCTACCAGAAAAATCTCTTACAACTAAAGATATAAAGAAGGAACCACAATGAGATGGGTAGGATGGGCAGAGTCATGGTATAGTCAAGACCCACACCCCTGGGTGGGCGACCAACAGACGGGAGAATAATTACAATTGCAGAGGTTCTCCTCAAGAAGTGAGGGGTCTGAGCCCCACATCGAGCTCTGCAGCCCAGGGATCCTGCACCAGGAATATGAGACTCCAGAACATTTGGTTTAAAGGTCAGCAGGGCTGACGTTTGGGAGACCCAGAGGGCTGAGGGAGATATACTCCACTCTTAAAGGGAGAACACAGAATCTTGCATGACCTGGGTCCCAGGGCAGAAGCAGTAATTTGGAAAGAGCCTGGGTCAGACCTACCGCTGATCTTGGAGAGTCACCTGGAGAAGCAGGAGGCAATTGCATCTCACCTGGGGACATAGACACTGGCAGCAGCCACTTCAGGGAGCTCGTTCTACCACGTGGACCCTGGTGATGACAAGTGACGTTGTGGGACCCTCCCTCTAGTTTACTAGCCTCAGGACCCAGCCCCACCTCACCCACCAGCCTGTAGGCACCAGTACTGGGACACCTCAGGCCAAGGAACTAACTGGTGGGGACTCAGGCCCACTCACCAGGACCTGACCCCACATGACACCATGGCATAGGCACTAGACCTGGGACCCCCAGGGCCCTGCAGCCAGAGACCCCAGGGCTGGCTCTGCCCACCAGAGGACAAATGAAAACAAAAACACAGTGACCCAAAATCTATGGGATGCAGCAAAAGCTGTTCTAAGAGGGAAGTTTATAGCAATTCACTCTTACCTCAGGAAACAGGTAAAATCTCAAAGTTTAGCTAATAAGCATATAATCATCTTATTGAAAAAATTAAATTTTATTTTTGAAAAAAAAATGTAGAATTTTGAGGCAAAAGGGGATGATGCAAGATCTGTACCCAGGCAAAGGCGTCTTTTATCTGTGAAAGCAGTGAGAAGCCTTTTTCAGTTAGATATAGACACAGATGTTATTCATGCATTATTTAAAAAAAACTGATTGAACAACCACCCTGGCCAAGAGAGAGATGAATAAAAATTAACAACTCACAAAGAGGGAAATTGCTTAAAAAGATATCAATCCTTCCTTTTCTACTTCTGGGAATATATATTTTAGAAAATAGTCTCAAATTTGTGTTTTACTGGTATTATTGTACAGCGTTAGGGAATATCCTTAAAATGATAGTGAGTAATGCCCTTATAATGACAATGAATAACGTCATTATAGTAATGACCTATAAGATTGATGAAGAGGATGATTTGTTAATGGCACGGAAAGTACATTAAGCAAAATATCAAGCTAACAAAAAGAATGCAAAATTATGTAGAGAGAGGCAGATTAACTCTATTTTTAAGTGCTTAAAAAATCAACTGGATGGTACTAGGTCATTTTAGGAGAGTAGAATGTAAGAGGTGGTATAAGTTGGGTAATAGGCTAAAATGCTGTAAAAAAGATGCCAAAAATATAGGTGCTCCATCAGAACAGAAGAGTATTTATTTCTCATACAATAGCCTGGAAGCAGGCAGGTGGTTCAGAGCCTGTAGCAGGCTGTGCCCTCAGAGCTCACTAGGGACCCTTGTTTCTCCACCACACCCTGGGGTGTGGTCCTTGTCCTCTTGTTCAAAGCTGGTCCACTAGCATCAGTCTGTGTTCTAGCCTGTGGGGGGAGGGGGAAGGGGGCTAAGTGGGTTTCCTCTAGAAATGTGATCTGGAACTGGATACCCTCATCTTGCTACAGGAGCCCCTAGGGAAGACTGTCTCTGGCTGGGCTTCAGCGTACCCACTAAAGGGCCGGGGGTCCTAGTATTAAATGTGGGAAAGAGCATGGTGGGGTCTCTTAGCCATTTCTACGACCAGAGGACTTCTTTTCTCTTCTTACTATTTTCCTCTCACTTTTAATTTAAAAATGGGCATGTATTCCATTTATGATTTTTATAGGCACACAAAAAATAGGAAAGAAAAAGATTCTCGCTGGGTTTGTTCTGTAAACCTCTTTTTTAAAAAAGATAGCTTATTATAGTACCTGCAAAATCTATGGATGTTTCACTCTTTTGTCAGATTCTAATCTGCACATCATGTAGAGAACATTAATTAATGTTCACATCATGTGAAATTAATTACCTAATAGAACGTACAATCTCAAAGTCATTTCTGTGGAGATTTCTAATGGAGTAGATTGCTGTTATCTTTTATTTATTACATTTTTATAGCAGATCGGGCTTCCTGAATGTAGCGATTGCTTTGACGAGTAAACTGAGGATATATTCACTCAGTTAAGCCCAGGGTGGCACCAGGAAGAATCGGCTGAAACACCCTAGGTGACCTTGGGAAGTTGTCCTGGGTTAGAAATTCCCCCAAATAACCCTGAATGTGCTACCCAGCACTATTGTACCTTTGGTTCCTGATAATGTGCTTTCTAATTGGATGGACAGCAACACTTTCCCTGCTGTGGGTCAGGAAGAAATATCAAGAGGTCCTCCAAAGAGTGCAAACACTCACACCTATTTCTCCAATTATAGGCTTTGGTTTTTAGATCAAACCTTATGTTCATTTTCAAAATTTGAGTCATAGGTGGGTTTTTTCTTAAATATTCCTAGTTACAAGAGGCATAAATGTTAAAGTGATGAAGATATTAAAAGTGAGCAATCTTCCTGAAAATGTTTTTCAATTGAAGTTCTCAATTCACTAATGACAATGAAATGTGGGTGTTATTTAGTTGTCTATTGTAACTGGCAAAGACATATGATGCAATGACACGCGAAACACAAAAGCAGACTGAGAAATATGAAATATGAAAAATGAAAGGGACATTCATTTAGGGACAAGGTAGTTGCCCTGTCAATCTAGACCCTGTGGATTTAATAGTCTCCTTGGGTATTTTCGTGGCTGTGAAATTTTCCCCTATGAGTGTGATAGCCACTTTTAAATAAATACAGCCATTTAATAATCTTGATATTACAGGTCAAGATTAGCAGCCATTTACGGAATAAGATATTGCTCCAAGTTTAAAGTGAGTGATTCATAAAAGTAATGATAGTGGTTCACACTTACTACAGCCAGGCATATTTAAAATGTGTTATCTGTGTTCATTCACTTAATCCTCAGAACAGTCCTCCGAGATAGGTACTATTATTATCCGCATTTTACGGTTGAAAAAATATCACTGTCAAATTCCTTTCATAACTTTTCTGGGTTCATATGTGTTTAAGAACGTTCAGTGAGGGTGTGTGTGTGTGTGCGTGTGTGTGCACATGTGCACCTGCTACAGAAGACTGGAGAAAGTAGATTGCAGAAAGAGGCAAGTAGTTATTGGAGGAATGTCCCCAAGAAGGCAATTATAATCCCAAAGATGTGGTGACTTGCTTGTTGAAGAGGCTTCCAGTAGGGAGGCAGTTGGCGCTGCTGTAACAGGCTGAGGATAGGCTCAGCTAAAAAATTAGAGATGTCTTCTGGTGGGTTGGGGGAGGCATTGGGGTAACAGTCATTCGGGAGGCAAGGTGGATAATAGCAGGAGCGTTTACTGAGTGCCTGTCTTGGGCAGACGCTGTGTTTGCCTTACCCTGAGTTTCTCCTTTCACAGACGAGGGCAGGGAGACACAGCGAGGTCAATACCGCTGAGGTCATGGCCAGGACCTCACAGAGCAGAGGTTCCTCTCCAGGCGTCCCGACCTCTGGACAGAACACTTCCGATCACGTGAAGGTGTCAGGAAACGGGTGCACGTTGACAACAAGGACCATCTCGACACAACCCCACAAAGCCCTCGTTTGCCGCAGCGCACTTGGGGTGACCCTCATCTGGGCTCCTCCAGGCCCCGGGCCGTGTGGGCCGCTCCTTGGTTCCGCTGACCCAGCATCTCTCCAGGTGTCTGTGCACACACAGCCCGTCTCTGCAGCCACATCAAGTGCTTCTGCAAAGCCATGTGTGTCTCCTTCCTCTGACCCTCTCCGCTGTGCCCCCAGTCTCGCACAGCCCTCATGCGTGCGCCTTAAGACGGTTGGTGAAGTCAAAGGAAAACAGTCGTACGTAGGTTGGGGCAGGAGAAGAAACAGTTATTTCTCTGCGTCTTTACTGATGGTTTGGACAACTTCCAAAGACTCCTTCTCCACACCTTTGTTCAAGGTGCTTCTTGGACCAGAAGCATCTTTCCTTCTTGGCAACGTTCGTCAGCATATTTTTATTTTATATTATTTTATTTTATATTATATTACATTATATTATATTGTATTATATTATTTTATTTTATTTTATTTCATTGTATTGTATTGTTTTGTATTGTATTGTATTTTAGGCTGTGCTGGGTGGCTTGCGGGATCTCAGTTCCCCAACCAGGGATTGAATCCAGGTCAGGACAGTTAAAGCGCCGATTCCCAACCACTAGGCCACCAGGAAACTCCCCAACGTCTATTTTAAATGTTATATTGTCCAGGCAACTTCCTCTGATACTCGCAGGTGAATTTCTCTCTCCCTCTATTGTTCTTTCAACTTATAACTGGTACTTACCCAGGCTCTTTTTGTCTTTGCTTCCTCCTCTTTAAAGCCGGAGTCCACTAAGTATTTCCCGTGGGGGCTGTCGCAGTGTGTGGTACCCTCTGCCCTGCTCACCTGCCCACCTCGGGGTCGTTGCCCACACTCCTCGATCTGCCTGGAAACACCTCAGGTGTCTACATGGCTCCTTCTCTCTCTTGATTCAAATCTCGCATCAGAGAGACCTTCCTCTCTGGGTTCTGCAGAAGCCACCTCTGCGACAAGAATCGGAGGGCAAGTCGCTTTACTCAGGAGGTGGTCCCAGGAAGCACAGGCAGGGAGGTGGGAAGAGAAGAAAGGCAAGAAAGGGCGGGTTGCCAGGCAGGGGGCTGCTGGAGCCCCAAACACAGCTCATTGCTCTCCCCAGAAGTCTGGGGCACGGGCTCTCCCTGACTTCTGGCTCACCAGACAGAAAGGCCTGAACACCCTCCAAGAACTCCAGAGGCAGTGCTGGCCTTGGGGGGGTGGATAAAGGGAAGTGCCCGGAGCATGGGATGGGCAGAAAGCATGGGTACCACCAGCTCCAGTGGTCCCCATCCGTGCCCTTACCATACGGTCCTTAGCCTTTTAGCAGGTATCTGCACTAGACATGTGTTTATAGGTTTATTTTTACTGTCTTTCTCCCCCTAGATTCCGTGCTCCATCAGCGCCTGGACATATTCTGTTTAATTCCCCGTGGTTCCCTCAGCACAGCACCTGGCACCTGGTAGGTGCTATTGCATAAATAGATGTTAAATGAATCAATGAATAAATGTGTGTTAAAGTTTAATTGACTACCTACTTTTCATCTACAAATTACTTTGTAGGTCAAGGATGCCTAGGGCATCATTGATTCAATACAGTATTTCAAAGATTCTGTTTCTAATGCATGGTAGGGCCTCATTAATTGACAGTGTTTGGAAATGACCTCAAATCAGGCAAATGTTTAGCTGTGACAATTTTGCTTAATATTGTTTTTGTTGCTTCTCAGTATATTTAATATTTTTCAGTATTAAATGGAGAATCTTTATTTCCATGTTTCTTTATTTCACCAAATTTGGGAAGAGGAACTCTTCTATTCCCATCTATCTATCTATCTATCTATCTATCATCTATCTATTATTTATCTATCATGTGTACATGTGTGTGCAGTGGCTATGGTAGTGTAGGATGTTAGCTTGTCAGATACAGATGTTTTGGTTTATAGATGAGAAAATTGAGACTCAAGGTTTTTTTCTTTTTTTTAATTGAAGTAGAGTTGATTTACAATGTTGTGTTAGTTTCAGGTGTACAGCAAAGTGATTCAGTTATACATACATATATGTCCATTCTTTTTCAGATCCTTTTCCCTTATAGGTTATTACAAAACATTGAGTAAGTTCCCTGTGCTATACAGTAGGTCCTTATTGGTTATCTATTTTATATACAGTAATGTGTATATGTTAATCTCAAACTATTAATTTATTCCTCGCCCCCCTACTTTCCCCTTTGGTAACTATAAGTTTGTTTTCTATGTCTGTGGGTCTATTTCTCTTTTGTGTATAAGTTCATTTGTATCATTTTTTAGGATTCCGTGTATAAGCGATGTCATATGATATTTGTCTTTGTCTGGCTTACTTCACTTAGTATGATCATCTCTGGGTCCATCCATGTTGCTGCAAATGCTCAAGTGTTTCTGTGATGCATTCAAGGTTGTGTTGCTAAATGTGGGCGACCAGGACTGGAACAAATTGCCCACCTCCTAGGAGAGCATTCTTTCCATGACACGGCGGAGACTTCTTTCATGAGCTGCTATATTAAATGGACAAGCCAATTTCCTTTTGCGTGGCATGGCTCTTATAAGCAGAGCTTTTAAAATGTTTGTTAATTCCCCAAGTGAACATCTGAGCTTGGGTGATAGGATTATTCCTTCCATATACACGAAGGGAGGCGTCTGTGTGAGGCTGAGGGATTGGCTGCAGGTCACAAGAATGAGGGTTTGAATTCCGTGGCCTTCCTCGGATGCTGGAACAGCCTTTCCTGTGGCTCAGAGAACAAAACGTTATGCAAATCAGGGCACCGTGTTCTGACTTCAGCCCATCTGGACCCTGATTAAGTGAAAGCAATTTCCTCATAATCCTCATTTTAGTGTGCACTTCCTCACTTGACTCTTGAGCCATTTCTACATGAGGCCAATTCAGCTTGAGTGGTTTTTCTTCCACTTAAGGGACTTTATTTTTGCCTTGATGGACTGGATAGTTTGCATTTACCCTTAGCAACATGAGAAGTTATTTGCAGAGGGGAACATTGAAATCAATGTGTTATCATAGGGTGTGGAATTGCAGTACCCATAGAAATTGTCTCATAATTGTTGTTTCCCGTAATCTACTGTCTATCTTTCTAGCACAAAACATGAGGAAAGCTCAACCAACCTGATGGTTATATTTCTGTTTCCAGAAACATAAGCACCAGACTTAAAGTGCACCAGCCACGCTGCCCAGATGGCAAAGGCTACAGCCTTCGCTTAGGGCATGAAGTGTGCTGGCCAGACTGTGCTTGGCCGTGTGCAGTGGCTCAGATGCCACGGTGAGGCTCGGCTAGAACAAAGCAAATATGCACTTAAGCAGTTAGTCTTCAAAATTTCCTTGATGGAAAATCTATGGACATTTCTATTTTTATGCTTTTAAATCTTGACAACTAGATCAGAAGTGCAAATTTCCACCCTTAAGCAACGGACAGAAGGTTTCCAGAGCGCCCTTGCATGTGTGCGTGTGCGTGTGTGTGTGTGTGTGTGTGTTTCTGAGACAGAGATCATGTGCTTTAGAGACACAGGGGCAGAGACAGTGATAACAGCGAGAGAGAAACACAGTCTTCCTGCTGGAACCTTGGTTGACCCAACAAACACACTTTTCCTGACTGGGTTAGATTCTTCTTTATTATTTCCCCTTTCACCTTATCTTGAGGTTATTTGGCCATTCTTTTACTAAATCCTTGAAACTAATGCTAAGCTCATTACTTTCAAACTCTCCATTTATCCTAAGATTGGCATTTGGGGAGCTCATGCGCTCTCCACAACCATGTTCTTTAATTCTCGAGTCTGTCCCGTAACCTCCAAATGCTCACACAGGTGGGCCTGGATCCTCAAAGGACCCAACAGATCCTCCTCGGGGCTGATTTAAGCCAGTGAAGATCCTCTGGGCTGATTTAGGCCAGTGAAAATCCTGGCAGCCAGACTTGCTTGGTGTCACTTGGGTAATCCTGTCTCTGGCCCACCTGCTTCTGAACAATGATGCTGGTGTCTGGTTCTTCCTGACAAACTGGCTCTGTCACGTAGGTGCCCCCAAAGAAACTGTGTCCCTGGAGCAGCCATAGCCCAATGACCACTCCAAGCTGCCATGTCAGGTCGTGCAGGCTGTGCACTGCACAACTCCAGGGGGCTGTCATAGCTGTCAGAGATCCATATGTTTACTAAAAGAAAGTTTTAGCTGATGGGGAGTGAAACATCTAGGGGAAGTGCAGCCTCTTTTGAGTCTACACAGCATCCCCAGATGGGCTTTCTTTGATTGAGCTGGAGAGACTTTGAGGGCTCACCTTGCCTACAGGCTCCACAGTGGTCTTCAGACAGCAGCCTTCACTCACCTCTGACCCAAAAGGGGGAATCTCCCAACCCCATCCTTGCTCTCCCTGCTCATGGCTACGACTTTGCCTCTGCTGTCGACAGCGGTGTCCGCATCCCCTCCATTCCCACACCTGACATGTGCATTGCCTGCCCCACCCACACATCCACACTAAAATGCTGCTGTTGCTGCTCTGAATTGCATGCAGATAATTCAAGCCCAAAGCAGCTCTGTGACCCCAGCATGAGGCTCTGGGAGAGATGCGCTTGCTCAGCTCTCCCTCTGAAAAGCAGACCCCACCCTTGCTGCTGGCTCCTCTCCCCGCTCTCCTGGGCACTCCCGGACAACCACATCACCCTAGTCCTAAAAGGCAGGTATAGTCTGGGTGGGGAGAATAGTCCAAGCCACAAAGTCCTGAGACAGGGTGGTGGCCAGTTTCCCACTCCTTGCACACTCCTCTTTCTTCCTGGGCCAGTGTGACTCCTGCTCTTTTAAAACCAGGAGACGGTGTAAGATTTGCGGTAGGTGTAGAATGGGCTTACATGGATATTTGATGAAAAAGCAGGGTCTTGGGTTTATTTTCCAGAAAAGAAAATAGTAGACAAGGTAAGAAAAAGGCCCCATGCGCCACTATAAATCAGGAAAACTGGAAGCAGAGTAAACAGCACAGTTTATGAAGACCCTGTGTGGGCCGAGGTGAGTATTTTACGCCCCAGTCATTGCTGAGCCATAAGGTTGCTAGAGGTCAGTGAAATATACTGATGTGTCGGGCGGTCTCAATTCTGCCAGTGCCCCTTTACATCCAAACTGACAGCCTGGGTCTAAAAGTCACAAACACACAACAGAGGGTGGTGGGAGCACAGAGGTCGTGGATGTGCTAATCCGTTGGGTTCCTCAATGCAAAAAGACGTTCTGCCTTCCCATTATTGTCAGCCATGGGATAAAAAGTATTGCACTTGGCACGTCTTTTATACTGCCCTGCTTATCTACGTATTTCCATGGCAACGACCAGTGTAGCACCTGGATCCTCATTAATCCTCTCAACGCCCCTATTTGGTAGGCAGCTGACAGCGAATATAATCTCTGTTCCGTACGTGAGTGAAGCTTTCTCATCATTTGTGGATGTTGCTGGACAGGAAGAAATGCTTAAAACAGCCGTAAGCAGACACAGCCCTTCAGTAGCCGTTTTGGCCAAGACCTACTTGCTTTCCTTTCTGTGTTTCTCTTCTGTGCTTCCATCTCCCCGACATCTTGCTTTCAGAAGCCTCTGTCTCATCCATTTTAAACAGAGAAACAGAGCAGCATTGCCCCGATTCACCATGTTTGCAAACACGTAGATGGAGGTGTCTCCACCGTCCCTCCGCTTCAGGTGAAGGAGACCATCGCTGAGTCTGACGGGGCTCCTCACAGAGGACGTGTGTCTGCCAGCACTCACTTTTTCCTTCAGCAATTTTAGAACATTTGCTGTGCTTACTTTTTAATCCTTACCTGATTCCCGGGCTTAGTGTTCACTCAAGTGAGCCTGTGTCACTGGAGGGGCTGGTACCTAAGCGCCCTGTCTGGATGTGAGTGCCCTGCCCCACGAGTGAAGGCAGGTGACCGTTTGCTTTCCCTTAGGGCAAAGGGAGAGATGCCCTTCAACCTGCATATGACATTGTGGGCCACTCAATTCTAGGTAAAGAGGCAGCCTTGAAAGAATAAGTGGTTTGGGAGACCGTTACCAATTTGTGAGACATATACATTAGTTCTAACTCCTACTCTATTTATTTATTGAAATATTAAGTTAATGTGAATCTTGTTTCAAATGTGGGAAGCTTTGAGTCAGCCAAAGAATATCTGTTCATAAAAGGGGGAAACGTCTTTAAAAACCGGTGTTCCAGGAGCTTGTCCACTCACTTTAAACAAACAGTATTTATATAACAATTGGATGTGAGGAGATGTGATTGGATATAGAGAATTTGAGATTTTCCTAAAATATATAAAAATTTGATGGAGACATGGCATTTTATCCTTCTCATCAGGTTCCCTGTTTTATGTTGCCAGCATTAATATTTGATAGAAATAATAACAAACCAGCATAAGCAATTAAAGTGCCTACCAGTGAGTTTAAATATGACCCCAGCTCTGAACCATAGAGAGAACTTCCATCAAATTAGAAGATTATGATATATCCTCCAGTGATCGAAAACAAATTGTCCATAAAGGTACCAAATGTAAAAAAATCTTCAGCATTAAGATAAAAATATTAATTTTCTTCTGTATTAGAGTTTTCATGTTTCTTTGTGAAACCCTTAATTCTCCCAGTCCAATCACACCAGGGGAAAGCAAGTATATGTAAGTAATAATTACAATAAAACCAAAAAACGATATTGAAGTGCAACTCCACAGCTAACAGAGCTCCTGGAGATCCTGGGACTTTGAATTCAGTGCTCCCACGTCCCTGCGGGACTGTCTTCCTGGAGGAAGACACTCTGATGTCCAGATTTCTCTTCCTTGTCCCACCATTTGGTGCCTGGCCATAATAGGTGCTTTTGCTTCTGCCGATGCCCTGTGGATGATTGGCTGCCTGTGCCCATGGGCTTCGCAGCCCACAGCTGTAGAGGCTGTTCTCAGGGGCACAGGAGAGAGCTTCCTTTCCACGAGAAACTTCTTTCCCAACGGTGACTTCAATCTTGGCATCTTGCTGGACTAGCTTGTAAGGACCTGGGAGCAAAGTCCTACAGGGCTGAGGAGGACACTTAGAGGAACCACAGGGTTTGCGTCTGAGAGATCCCTTCGCCAGGGATCAAGCACCGTCTCAGGATGGAGCTTGAGTCTCCACTGGCTCGGGATAGGGATCTGGATGCTGAGGGCCCTTTCCTCAGAGGCTGTGATGTTTGAGGATTTTCATCCTAGCATTGTTAAGTCTCCAAAGTGGATCTCAAATTTCCTCCATTGTTTGGCAAAATCTTAATTGCTTCACTTAGAGTCATGGTGATTATCGTGGATTGAATTGTGTCCCCCTACACAAATATACATGTTGAAGTGCAGACCCCTAGCACCACAGAATGGACCTTATTTGGAGGCAGGATCTTTAGAGAAGTAATCAAGTGAACAGTGAGGTCATTAGAGTGGTCCCTAATCCAACATGACTGGTGTCCTTACGAGAAGATACTATTTAGATGCAGATTCATGTGGAAGAAAGACCATGAGGACCTGGGAGGAAGACTGCCTGCAGCAAAGGAGAGGGGCCTGGAGCCAACGCTGCTGACACCTTGACCCCATACTTCTAGTCTCCAGAACTGTGAGACAATAAATGTCTGTTGTTAACGCCCCCCAGTCTGGGGCACTTTGTTACAGCTGCCCTAGAGGACTAACATAGTGGTCAACCAGGGCACACAGATTCAGATTCTGATTCCCAGTGACCTTTCTAAATATCAAATACAGTTGGACATCTGATAGCTACGTACTTTTTAACTGATCCAGGCTGATGGGTAGGGTGATCATATTATCACCATACAAATGTTTTGAGAGTGATCAAATGTTTTGAGAGCACAGGGGTGCTGTCCTAACTGCCTGAATAAACAGAGATAACGTGGACCCTCCGAGGCAAACAGGGGGCTGGTCATTCGGCACAGGGGCAAAGACTTGTACCCTTTCTATTCTCCTTCTCTCCTCCAGTCATCAAGAAACCAGCTCATTGTTTGTGGAATATTTTGCAACTAGATTTTGGTAATTGCATCCCTGTGATGTTATTTTATACATCTTTTAACCCCTTCCCTTCCTTTAATCTGCTAGTTGGGTTCTAGAGGCTATCAGATTCAGGTTCAGTTTTTTTGCAAGAACACTCGTTGGTGCTGCTGTGCCGTCAGGAAGCACACGGTGGCCGGTTGTACCTTCTTTTCTGATAGTGACGTTGAACAAAGCATTTCTGTATCAACGGCCTGATCCAGCTCCTCCAGGGTTCCCATCAGACTTTCATCTAAGGGGACAGTCAGCTGCCGGCGACTGCCGTTTGGTCTGTTATTTTCGCTTGGGTTTGCAAAATGGTGATGTCTTGCTCTTCCTTCTGCATTTAATAATTGAAACTTTTCCATAAAGAAGAATTTCTATTACCATATGTTTTGTGGGAAAGGCAGGAGAAATCCCTGATACTTGTCTTTTATTTGCCAATGTTCAGACTACAGTGATGGCCTAATAACTTCCAGAGTTAACTAGAGTTCGGGTTCATTGGCTTTCATTAGCATCACATGGATTTTGACATACTTGGTGGGTTTCAATTCATCATAGTCACTGCTTTCTTAATGCTCCCATTGTCCTAGCTTTGGCTGATGGAGCCCATTCATTTGGCTCATGTGTGCTTGTGACCTCAGAGTTCTTTGTTAGTGTCTTTGCTTTCAGTTACACTATATTCCAGACTTGTGCATTTTCTGCTGCAGACCTGGGATCAGTCATTTGTCAAGGAGCCTTAGTTCTTTTTCATGGGAAATACTGTAAAGAGACCTCAATCTGAAAACTAGGCATGCTCATTGTAACTGAATTAATCTTTGCTTCTGGGCTTTTCCAGTACAGAGACGTAGAAAATGCATATAATTAAAAGAAAGTTATATAATGAGTTCATATGGACATTTCCCATTCAAATTTAAGATTATAGTCTCTTACACAGCCTCTTTGATGTTATGCTTAGAATGTTGATGTTTAATATCATTTGCATGATTATTTATTTGCTTTATCCTATTTCATATATAATAGTTTCAAAACAGTAATATGATTTTATCCTTAAGGCTATAGTTATTGGTTGCAGTTTAAGATAGCACTGTCAGTTCTTTCTGTCTTTAGACCTCTCGGTAATTTTACTAGGTATTGCCATATTTTTCTCCACGGTTGTTGAATCATTTTGCATCCTCACCACAATTATGACAGCGCCGTGCCCCCAAGGCTTTTCCTCAGAGCATGACACACTTCTAGATTTTGTTCAGTCTGATTGGTGAAAAATTATATCTCAGTGTAGTTTTTTTAAGTTTTCCTTTGTAAACTTATGGATTTTATTTTATCCATTTGAAACATTATTCTGAAAAAGGGGTGTGTGGGTTAGGCTCTGGTCTAGAGGGGTCTAGTTAGTATTCTGGAGCTTTTCAACAGCAGGATTCCGCCAAGGAGATGATTGTCAGCAAGACTCTTCCAAGGGAGGAAGCTGGGGTCGATTTAAGTTTCTCTTACACAATTTTGTACTCTGGTTTCTCCAATAATGAGTTAGACTGAACATCTTTTAATTTTTAATGGCCATTTGCCTTTATTTGTGAATTATCTGATCTTATCTCTTGCTCCTTTTTCTACACATTTTTTTTCTACTTGTATAGTTTTCTGGTCTACTTTTGGAAACTTTCTTGGACTAACAATGCTTTGTGATATGGATTACAAATAAATTTTTTCATATTTTATTACATTGTTTATTTTGATTTTTTTCAGGTAGAGGTGCTTGGGATTTGTTTTTGTAGTAGAATTTATCCTTTTCCTTTTTATTACTTCTGATTTGTGAGTTACAGATGGGAAAGATTTCCCATTCCCAGATTTTTAAGAGATTCACCCGTTTCTTCTAATGCTTTTAAGGTATTATTTATTTGTTTGTTCATTAGTTCATTCGTTTTTTGTTTAACTCTTTGAACCATTTGGTTTATCATGTTTTTTGTGAGAAATGGATCCAATTTTATCTTTTTCCACATTGTTTCCAGTTATCCAAACATTGTTTTTTTCAGAAGTACATCTTTCCTTAACTGATTTAAAATGCAGCCCTTTCATATCATATTACAGAAATTTCTAGGTGCAGCTGCGTCTTCTCTTGGATTTTGGATTTTGTTCCCTTGGTCTTTCTGTTTATTCATGTGATTTCAGCACCTTTAATTACAGAGTTTTTATATTATTTTTATGTCTAGTAGTACTAGCCTTCTTATTCAAAGTTTCCTGGCTACTTTTGCTTCCTTGCTCTTCCAAATGAACTTCATTGTCAACTTCTCTAGCTTCAGAATTTAAAAAAATCTGATAGTATTTTTCCTTGGGCTTGCATAAATTTATAATTTAACTTACTCTCTTTTCCTCTATTTGTCTCCTCCCTCTCCGTCAATGACTTTATAATTTTTGCAATAAAATTAGCACACATTCAATATAAAATAATTCAGTCTATGCAGCAAATATAAAAAAGAGATGGAGAAAGAATTGCTCAAATCCTGGATAAAATAATTTTATTAAGATGGAATCTTTCTATTCATGCTGTATATTACTTTTTAAAGTCAAATTCATTTTTCTTAATTTTAATGGAGGGAAAAATAACATGAAAACTAACATGAAACTGAAAGAAATATTTCTTGATCAGTAGAAATATTGATTCTTAAAAGTTCTCTTTAACATAGAGAAAATATTTAAAATAATATTTAGACGTTAGGGTCATTCTCAAAGAGAGATTATCACTGTTTACCTGCTGTTCATGATGAAAAATTAGCACTCTCATACTTCTTCCTAACTCTCTTTCTTCTGCTTCCTGGCTTTCTTGTTTGTTTTTTCATTAGATAAGATTATGTTTTTTAATCTGTCAAGGTTTATAGCACTTTTCATCTGTGCTGTAACTATATTGCCTACAGCTGTTCAGTATAATTCTATATTCAAATTGATTTGAATCTCTCTATCCAGTTATGCTATTATGCATTTTCCACTCTTGAGTTATTTTGATGCATCCCCTAAATGGACCTCATCATGTAGTTGTTTTGTCAAAAAGTTCTCACTGGGATGCTCTTGGCTGAGGTTTTCATGCTGGAGAGTGTCTGGAGGCTGCCTTTATTCTGGGACACCTTGGTAATAAAACTGGGTCATGTTAATAGGACAAAGGTTACACTGCAGAAACAAATGAACCTCGAAATCTTAGTGTCTAACCCCAGCAAAGGCTTCTTTCCGCTCTACCCCGTCACTCCAAGGCCATGACTATGGAGGGCCCAGTCTGTGTGCCTGGTTCGTCTGTAATACAGGGCAAGCGAGAAAGTGGGAAATTCACAATCACTCACCTGCCTGGGCTCTCCGGTGACACACGTCACTTATCTCTTGTCATTTATCCAAACTTGTCACTTGGCCTTACCTCACTGTCAGGAGGCTGGGAAAGAAGCAGTAGGTTTAGGCATTGTAACTACCTGCACCTGCGGGTCAGGGTAAAGGTGTTATTTTTGTTTCCTAGGTGCCTCAAACTTCTTTTTTTCTTCTTGAAATTCAGATCTTAACTAGAATAAGTACTACATAAGTGGTTCTTCAATATTTTCCCTAGAATATTTTTTAAATCAAACAGATCTTTCCTTTACTTCAACACTTTTTTATTCTGTTATTCATTTGACCATTTTCTCCATTTCACATGTTGAATTTTCTCAACACAAATGATCCTTTTACATATAATCATGTTTTCTTTTACTTTCCTCATTCCTCTGAACTGCTCCTTTTTTTTCTTTTGAAATCACCACGATTACCTTTATTTCTTCTGTCTTAACAGATTAGAATTTTGATGACTCTATTCTGTCTAGCTGCTCCTAAGGTATGCAATTAGTGTTATAAAAGCATTTGTATAAGTCCTTAAAATTCTCCACAATCTCCCTTTAATATCATCCTGTTGTTGAACCATCTCTCCTTTGAGCTCCGGTTTTCATGATATTAAGAACTTATTAAGTTCTTCTTGAACATAAAAAACTCAAGAAGTTCTTCCTTTTCTTCTCTCATTTTTTCCAGCCCAGATTCTTGACCCAGGTCCTGTGTGCTTTCCCTCCCTCCCCTCCCCTTCTCGTTCCTTCTCTTCACACGATGTGAGCAGATGTGCCCTCACATTTCTTTTCATCTTGATGGAGCACTGAAACAGGCTCCTCTGTCCAGACTTTCTATTTTCTCTAATTTCATGCATGTTAATTCATCCTCCTGCTCATAGGTCTGATTTTAAGCCAGCTATTTGCTGTTTCATCTGTTTTGTTGAGGTCTAAGCTGGGACACTCGGGGCGGGGAGTGGATATGGTTATGGGGCACAGGGAAGACCATGCAGACTCATTATTAGAAATCGGGGCTCTATACTTCCTTCTGGGATGCTGGTAAGTGTGTCGGGGTTCACTCATCAAGTGGGGTGTGTATTTTATTTTCAAATAAAGATACCTATTAGCTTTGAATAGTTCCCCAAATCCAAATGGTCCTAAAGCCTTTGCTCCTTTAAGAGTGAGGCAGCCGCCATTCTGGGCAGCATTCTCACTGTCCCATTAAGAAAATTAAAAACAAGAGGATGTTTCCTGAGTTCTGGAAGTTTACTTTAGACTACCTTACTAGACTTAGACATCAGTCATCATTCTCAACTTTTGTTTATTTCTTTTCTTAGCTGCCCCCTTTGGAAGTTTGCAACATGACACCATCCATGCTCCTTGTTTGGGTGCTGGTGGCATGTTTTAAAACATTGCAGTTGCTGTTTCATTGAGTTCCCTGCAGGGGGGTTTGTGATCTGGCTGCACCCCACCATCTCTGCTCAGAAGTCTTCAAGAATGTGTTTCTGGAAGTGTGATAGTAGAACAACACACAACAGAAACCCTTGGATGTTTCTTAAACATGTGGATTCCTAGCTCTTATCGGAGGTAGGTATACTGTAACAGAAGCTCTGGGAATGTTTAGTTTATGCATTTTAAATACATTTCCTGGCAGATACTAATCACACTAAAATTTGAAAATCCCTGACTATGTAATCTTATGAAAGCTTCGACTTTTTCTCTTTCCAGCCCATAAAGAATTCTAAACACAATATTTTCTTTCTATTAACATTGCAAAATATCATCGAACTATGGTGTTTGTAACAAGGAATAAAGAGATCCCATCTTGGTGTTCGAGGATGCCCACAATTCCATACATACCCACTCAGCCTAGTTTAGTAGAAAAATGACCTGACATTCTCATTCCAGACAGCTCTTTAGATAAAAGAGAAATATATACAAAGTGCTGATGTCTGTACACCCAGAGGCCCTGTTAACGCTAAATAATCATAATTTGAGCTAATGTCTGGATTTGTGTATAGCAACAATTATTAGTACTAAGTTTTACAGCTTTTCTGCCTGTCGTTTTCTCAAGAAATGAAGATGGGTTGTGTCTCTGTTGGGTGAACCACAGGGATATCTGGAAGAACAGAATAAAGGTTTGCTTTTTGATGTTTATTTCCATTTTAGGAAATTGCAATATTGTTCATCAGCATTAACTCTGCTTGCAGAACAGCTAACTTTCTTATAATATATATTTTCTCACAAAAGTGTCTGATTATATTGCTTATGTAGTTCTCAAAATCTGATATTAAAATACTAAAAATGTACACATAAAACAAAAGGAGCAAGTACCAAAGTAGGTTCCGTCCTAGCAAAATTATAAGGAAAGCGACAGTTAGAAAAACAGCCTTTATCCTCTTCCCCCCATGGATGCCCATTCCTGCCATGTGCTTCTAGGTCCTTCTTTATAAAGATTACTTTTTTTTTTTTTTTTTTTTTAATTTTATTTATTTATTTATTTATGGCTGTGTTGGGTCTTCGTTTCTGTGCAAGGGCTTTCTCCAGTTGCGGCAAGCGGGGGCCACTCTTCATCGCGGTGCACGGGCCTCTCACTGTCGTGGCCTCTCTTGTTGCGGAGCACAGGCTCCAGACGCGCAGGCTCAGTAATTGTGGCTCACGGGCCCAGTTGCTCCGCGGCATATGGGATCTTCCCAGACCAGGGCTCGAACCCGTGTCCCCTGCATTGGCAGGCAGATTCTCAACCACTGCGCCACCAGGGAAGCCCCAAGATTACTTTTAATACAGACTCTGGCCCTTTTTATGACTTACTCTGGATAAAATTCCATGTGCCACTTTTCCCAGGAATATTAGAACATAAACCAAGTTTCCTTCAACATCATCAACTTTTGAGTACAAGTTAATTTCCTTAAAAGACAAATGGATATTAAAATACAAATATTATTACATAAGGCGGAATTCATAATTTATGCAGAAGTACAATATATAACAACATTATCACATAGGATGGTTACATGTAATTATACCTTGTGAAGTTTAAAGTTTATACTATTAATTTTAAACAGATGGTGATAACCTAAGAATGCACAGTTTAATCCATAGAACACCCTCTAAAAATTAATAAAAGGGAGTATAGTTAAAAAAAAAAGAAAGAAAATAAAATGAGAGACAAAAATTTTTATTAACTACAAAGAAGGCTAGAAAAGAGGAACAGAGACCAAAAAAAAAAAAAAAAAAAGAAAGAAAAGAAAAGAAAAAAGAGAGAGAGAGAGAAAAGCAGAAGGGACAAGTAAAAATAAATATGAAGATGGCAGACCTAAAC
Organism: Eubalaena glacialis; assembly: GCF_028564815.1. Lineage (NCBI taxonomy): Eukaryota > Metazoa > Chordata > Mammalia > Artiodactyla > Balaenidae > Eubalaena > Eubalaena glacialis. The sequence goes on from NC_083729.1 coordinate 93,065,283, forward strand.
CATATCCATCTTGACTTGAAATGTAAATAAATTAAACATTCCAATTAAAACATACGTAATATCTGACTGGAGAAAGAAGTAATATTTAACTCTGGGCTGCCTGCAATAGATATAAAACAGATATGAAGACCCGAATATGTTGAAAGTAGGAGACTGGGAAAGAACAAATCATATACGTATAGGATAAGTTAAAGCATGCTAGTATGGCTATATTAATATCAAACTATAAAGAAATGGGACCTAATGGAACTTAAAAGCTTTTGCACAGCAAAGGAAACTATCAACAAAATGAAAAGACAACCTACAGAATAGGAGAAAATATTTGCAAATGATGTGACCTATAAAGGTTAATATCCAAAATACTTAAACAGCTCATACAACTCAACATCACAAAACCAAAGAACCCAATTAAAAAATGGGCAGAAGACCTGAATAGACATTTTTCCAAAGAAGACATACAGATGGCCAAGAGACACATGAAAATATGCCCCACATCACTAACCATCAGAGAAATGCAAATCAAAACCAAAATGATATATCAACTCTCACCTGCCAGAATGGCTATCATCAAAAAGAACACACACAACAAATGTTGGTGAGGATGCAGAGAAACAACTCTTTTTTGTTTTAATTTTTAAATTTTATTTTATTTATTTTTTATACAGCAGGTTCTTATTAGTTATCCATTTTATACATAATAGTGTATACATGTCAATCCCAATCTCCCAATTCATCACACCACCACCCCCCCCCGCCACTTTCCCCCCTTGGTGTCCATACGTTTGTTCTCTACATCTGTGTCTCTATTTCTGCCCTGCAAACCGGTTCATCTGTACCATTTTTCTAGGTTCCACATATATGCGTTAATATACAATATTTGTTTTTATCTTTCGGACTTACTTCACTCTGTATGACAGTCTCTAGATCCATCCACATCTCTACAAATGACACAGTTTCGTTCCTTTTTATGACTAATATTCCATTGTATATATGTACCACATGTTCTTTATCCATTCGTCTGTCAATGGGCATTTAGGTTGCTTCCATGACCTGGCTATTGTAAATAGTGCTGCAGTGAACATTGGGGTACATGTGTCTTTTTGAATTATGGTTTTCTCAGGGTATATGCCCAGTAGTGGGATTGCTGGGTCATATGGTAGTTCTATTTTTAGGGAAACAACTCTTGTACACTGTTGGTGGCAATGTAAATTAGTGCAGCCACTATGGAAAACAGTATGGAGGTTATTAAAAAAACTAAAAATAGAGCTACCATATGACCCAGCAATTCCACACCTGGGTGTATATCTGAAGGAAATGTAAACACTAATTTGAAAAGATCATGCGCCCCAATGTTCATAGCAGCATTTTTTATAATACTCAAGATATGGAAGCAACTCACGTGCCCATCAACGGATGAATGGATAAAGAAGATGTGGTGTATATATACAATGGAACATTACTCAGCCATAAAAATGAGTGAAATCTTGCCAGTTGCAACAACATGGATGGACCTAGAGGGTATTATGCTTAGTGAAATAAATCAGGCAGAGAAAGACAAATACTCTATGTTATCACTTACATGTGGAATCTAAAAAATAGAACAAACAAATATTATAAAACAGAAACATACAGACATAGAGAACAAACGAGTGGTTATCAGTGGGGAGAGGGAAGAGGGGAGGGGGAAGATAAGGATATGGGATTAAGAGGCACAAACTTTATGCATAAAATAAACTACAAGGATATATTGTACAGCACTGGGAATATAGCCATTATCTTGTAATAGCTTTAAATGGAATGTAATCCTATAAAAATATTGAATAACTATGTTGTATTGTACACCTGAAACTAATATAATATAGTAAATCAACTATATTTCAATAAAAAAGAAAAACGTAGCAGACAATACTGCCATTACTGTTAGTATTGATATAACTGATAATATCAATCAGACAGGAAGTACTAACAAAGATAAAGTGATAAAGTGTTAGTTATCTTTACTAACAAAGATACAGCATGATTCAACAGGAAGACATAGCAATACTAACTTTGTATGTATCTAGTAACAGATTCTCAAAAAATACAAAGCAAAATATGATCACTTAAAGGGCAAAATAGTTGAATCCAAAACAAGAGTTGGATATTTTTTCTGTAGCACATAGAGAAATTAGACCAAACAAAAAAATCTGTAAGGAAATAGAAGCTCTGAACAACATTAGCACCAATACTTGACCTAATTGACTTTTACAGAAAACTACAAACAACAAGGGCAGAATGCCCATTCTTTTCACGTGTGTGTGGAATATGCACCATGACAGAAAACATAACTGGGCGTAAAATGAATACAAAGTATTTGAGTTACTGGAATGTTACAGAATATATTCTTTGGTTACACAGGAATTAAATTGGAAAAAAGGAAAGCAATAACATACTAGCAAACATCCAAAATGCTTGGAAATTAAACCAGACATTTCTAGCTAACTTTTGAGTCAAATAAGAAATCACCCAAAAATGATAATAAAAATTCAACATATCAAAATTTGTGGGATATTAGCAAAACATTGTGTAGTGGGGAAAAATGTCATTTAAGTGCCTATATCAGTAATGAATAAAGGTTTAAAATCAATGATTTTAAGTTTCTACTCTAAAAAAATATAAAAAGAAGAGCAAATTAAATGTAAATTAAGTAGAATAGAGTACATAATATAGTTTAGAGCTGAAACCATGCAATGGCAAAAAAGTAAAATTAAGGCTGTTCTTGGAAAGAATTAATAAAAATCTCTAGCATGTTTAAAATTAAGAAAAAGAAAATACAAATTACAAATATCAGGAATTAAAAAGGTCATATCGGGCTTCCCTGGTGGCGCAGTCGTTGAGAATCTGCCTGCCAATGCAGGGGACACGGGTTTGAGCCCTGGTCTGGGAAGATCCCACATGCCGCAGAGCAACTGGGCCCGTGAGCCACAATTACTGAGCCTGCGCTCCGCAACAAGAGAGGCCGCGATAGTGAGAGGCCCGCGCACCGCGATGAAGAGTGGCCCCCGCTTGCCACAACTAGAGAAAGCCCTCGCACAGAAACGAAGACCCAACACAGCCATAAATAAATAAATAAACAAAAACAAAAACAAAACAAAAAAAAAGGTCATATCACTATATATGTTAAAATGACAATAAGGAATATTATAAAACTTTATGCCAATAAAGTTTGAAACTTAAAAAAATGAACAAAGTTCTTTAAAAAGTAATTTTATAAAATGGACACAGGAGAATACCTGAATGTCCCTGTATCTATAAAAGAAATTGAATTTTTAATCGATAACTTTTCCCAAAAAAAAATTCTAGGAGCAGATTTTTTCAATGCTGAATTCTGCCAACAGAAAAATATAATATCGGTCTTATACAAATTAAGAAAATATAATACCAGTCTTATTCAAATTCTTATAGAAATTTGAGAGGTGAAGAATGCTTACCAACTCGCTTTATGAAGCTGGTCCAAACCTAATACAAATATCTCAATAAAATATTAGCACCTTAAATTCAAGCATGTGTAGAATGGATAACGCCTCATGACCAAATGAGGTTTGGACCAAGAATACAAAGTTGGTGCAACATTCAAAAAATAACCAGTATAACTCATCACATTAATGTAACTAAGGAAAAGTTCCTATACCTATCTTAATAGGTGCAGAAAAAAGACGTGACAAAATTCAACACCCAATTGTCATAAAAGTTTTAAATAAATTGAGTGAAAGTTAGTTGGATAAATAGCATCTACAAGAAATCTAAACCTAAAATTTTGATGCATAAAGATACATCTTTTATCCAATGTCTCTACTCTTCATCATTAATTGGTGACTTTTAATTTTTTTGAGCAATTTCTCTCTTTAAATCAGCCTTGTTTGATAAAACTTCATTTTGTTACTATTTTGATATTATGTTTTAATGCCTTTTCCTTCTTTAAACCTTGAGTCAGTAGGTTTTGTTGATATTTCTTATGTACAATGTTTTTTGACCCAATATGTGTCTTTTTCCTTAAAGAGATAATTTTATCTCCTTTATATTTGCAGGATAGATATCTGATATTTGTTCTAAAATTTTGTCTTATATTTTCTATTTTAATTCTCCTTTGTTTTCTATCATTTGCCCCATTGAACATCTTTATGTGGTATGTGGGTAGGTGTTTCTTTTAAAAGCATGTAAGTTTTGTATTTGGTATTGTGTTACTTTTGTGTATCAGTTAGGGTTCATTTGCAAGAAATGGAAATTGATGAAATGGGCCAGAGGCCTGTGCACTAGGCTGCCTCTAGGACAGACTCAGAACTGCACTGTAAAGCTGGCCCACTGCGGGTAAACCAGCGACTTTAATAGGAAGGAGGGCAGTGAGGAGTGGCTACTGGAACCAGTGACAAAAAGAACACTCCGGCGTCACCGGGAAGCAAGGAGCAGGAAGCTCTCTGGTCACAGCTGCCCTTTGACTTACAAGGAGGGAGCAAGGGGCCCTGGGATACTGCTCAGAAGACCCCAGCATCTCCAAAACCAGTCTTGCCAGCAACAGCTACCAAAAATAAAGGAAATTTCCTTGTACTCAGCTTCTAGCTTCTAAATCTTGAAAGAATGCATCTAATTAGTAGACCAAGCTTCATGGAATTCAGGGAAATGCAGCTTGCAATTCTCTTCTGTACCAAGAGCACAGAGAAAAGTGCGACTAGGTGGTGATTACGGAGCCAGGTCATGGGTTGTGTTTTAATTGGCAATTACATAATCCTCACAGGTGATATTTTCTAGGGGCTCCCCTAATTAATTTACATACATTCTCTACAAATATACATCAAGCCAGAATTATTTACCCGATTCAGTTCTCTAGAGATTTCACAACAATGCGATTTCATACAAGAATTCTGATCTGAATTTTTATAACTAACCTCATTTCAAACTATGTACCTCATGAGTACTCAGCTGACGTGTTTGAAAGTGATTACCAGATATTATTTATTCTTCTAGTATTTCACAGAAAGTGACACACACACCCTCCCAACTATCCTTCTTTCTTCATTATCACCATTGTTTTAGTTAAGAACTTTTTAATTTATAGAGTCTGAATTATTTATTTTGTTCAAATAATTGTAAGAAGGAGAAGATTCCCCCATATAATGTACAGTGTATAGATGCATGTGCACAGGCAGGAAGGAGAAGGTGAAATAGTCACGCACCATTTGGAGAAGATGTTCATAAAGCTCTTGGCTCGGTGCCTGAGGAAGAACAGTGGACCCTGGCTGTCAGTTCATAGCATAAGGAAGCCAAGCTCATTCAGAGTGTTGGTCCCCAAAAAGAAAACAAAGGGAAGAAAATTTTGCTTCCAGTGATCCAAAAATGTAGTAAAGGAGCTCGTTAGTACTTCTGGGAAAATAGTTGATCGACGCCAAAAAGAAATAAATGGCTTTCTTACACCTTTGTGCAATTCAGTTTCACTACTCTACGAAGCCTAAATGCTATCAAAATGCCTCAAAGAGAGTCAGAGAAGGTTTGTTCGGGCAAGGAAAGATCCTGTCAAGCTGGAGAGAAGGCTGGTATTTTGTACCACCCTAATGTTTGTCTCAAAATCTCAATATTTAGGGAAAAAATAAGTAGAAAGATTAGGTCAAAAGTATATCATGGCTTTGGCATTTTCCAGTAGAATCAGTATTTCTGCTCTCAGTTGGTTGGACACTCTAGATCAGGACCCTCCCTGGAGTGTTCTGTGGCTTATCCAAGGTTTAGTTAGCATTCATTAGTTTTTCTCTGTAAAAGCCTGATGATGACATGTTTTATACACTTTCAAAAATTAACCGAAAATAGTAGAACTATTGGAAGTCTCCCATTTGTGAATCATTTAATCCTTGAATCTCAGTAGGTATTAACTACGGCCTTAAGGATGAAGTGATCTTAAATTAAGAACAGCAGTCAGTGTTTCTGCCTGTTTTAAAATCAATGCCAAATACCATACGATTGAGCTGCAGTTATTGGCCACAAAGGAGCTAAAATAATCAGATTCGCCATAGATACGTGTATAAAGGTGGAGCCATCATTTCTATTTTATGACAGAGACACTGAACCAGTAAGGGGAAAAGTGTGAAAGCTGGTCAAGGACCCCAGCTCACTAGAAACTGGCTCTTCTCTTGGTGGAATGGTCAAGAGATCTTAGGACAAATTTGAAATTACATGAGAACTCTGTATATTACCTGTCTTCTCCATTATTTATTAAGTCATTTGAGCAGACTTTTAAAAATTTATTTTATTGAAGTATAGTTGATTTACAATGTTGTGTTAATTTCTGCTGTACAGCAGAGTGATTCAGTTACACACACACATATATATACATTCTTTTCCATATTCTTTTCCTTTATGGTTTATCCCAGGATATTGAATATGGCTCCCTGTGCTATATAGTAGGACCTATATAGAACAGGGAACCAAATATATATATATGGTATCCATCCTATATATAATAGTTTGCAGAGCAGATTTTTTAAATAACTGGATTGAGCCTCAAAGAAACTTGAAGAATATTTTAGGATATGCATAAAAAGGGATTGACAAGATTTGTACCCAAGGATAGACTGGAGTGTTGGAAAGAGGAAAGAAAAGTATGAATCTGGAGGAGGATTACATTCTAGTAAAACATCAACTTAGTCTCAGAGGATGGTTTGCAAAGGTCAGTGCCTTTCAGTCGTTCAAGTACACTTTATCCTGGAGCAGACGTGTCTCTTGGGCACAGAGATTCATAAGATTCTCTTTCTCCTCTGCGTCATATTTGAGATTTCTTAAGGAGGAGGAAGGGGCACACCTGTGAGACCTGGAGTGGTTGGTGCAGGTATAGCATCTACAAAGGTAGCAACTGTGCGTGGCTGATGGTCCAGTGCAGATGAAGGTGGACTCAAGGCTGTTGTTGAAGCATCTACTCCTCCCTTGCTGTCAGCTCTAGTTCAAGTCAACAATCACTCACTGAGCGCCACCGATGAGACATGCGTGTGTGAGCTGCGTGTGGGTCACACAAAGACGAAGAAGCCACGGTCCTTCCTCTGGAGAGGCTCACGGTCTGGTTGAGAGTCTGCCACACAGACAGGTGGTTTCCATCCCATGTAGTGAAGGCAGAGACGTTAGTCCAGGTTCTGGGGAAGGTCAGAGGCAATTCACGTGGCCTGACTGGGAGGTTCAGAACAGGCTTCAGAGGAGGAGATGCCCTAGGCTGGGTTTTCCACAATGTGTTAACCAGATGGAAAAGCTGAGAAAAGCATTCCAGGAGGAAAATGGAGCCTGGGAAATGGAGAGAGCTAGAAAACAGGTTCCACAGGCAGCTTGGCATTATTAAGTTTAAAAGTGAAATGTGAAAAGTGCAGGAGATAGGGACCAGGTCTTTACAAGAGAGCTATCTGTAGGAGTTCATCTAGAAATTGGTACAATATGCAATCTATGCTAAATACCTTATTGAAATGTTTAATTGCATGATCTGTACAGAATTTGCATTACTAGATGATGCCATTTTCTTTACTCTCTAGGACCTGTAAGGAGTAATCAGCTTCAGCCACCTGAATTTTGTTTTGGTCACTTCAATAAATGTTTATAGACGTGGAGGTGGCCGATCAGTAGGGGGTACAGTGGCTGCTCATACAGAGTGGGTCAGGGAGGTGGTAAGGTGTGTGCAGAGTGGAGCAGTATCATTGCGGGAAGACCAGCTCTCTGGTTGCCATAGGAATAGATGAAGGACTAAGAGTATGGATGCTATGGATAATCCATTCTTTCTACGTGAATTATCAAGATCTTAGAAGCCCCTTTGACATGGGAGGGGAGCACTTTAGGAACATTAGTGAACAGATGTGTCTGAAGTGGACGCAAGTCTCTCCTCAGGTGTCACACGTTGAAAAGGTGGCCAATGGAGATGCTCCTTGTCCAATGAGCCCTCAGCTTCCTCTCCCAGGGCTGATGAAACTTCTATCCTGGGTTTTCCATCATGGCCAGAGCCAATGCAGGGATGTTACCAACATCTTGCTATTTTGTTCTTTTCGTAATTATTTGATTAATAATAATGACTGAGCTACTTAATACTGTATACGTCTGCTAGCATTATTATCTCCCTTAATAGGACAGGAACCCTGATTTCTGAATTTAACCCAGGGTGTATAATAAACTCACAGTTATTCAAGTCTTTTAAAAAGAATGTGTATAGTCCCTGGCTGAAGGGGAATATATTCTGAATATTCTGTGACTGACATTCTTAACATTTGATATTGGACTGAATATAACTTCTGCTACATAGATTAGTGGGCACAGATTTGGGAATGGGGATAGGGTTATTCTTATGGTTTCTATCCTGGAAGCTTTGGAGGTATCTTTAGTTTTAGAGTCTCTTCCTTCATATGTAACACGGGTATACTCTCTTTTACCCTGACACATCTTTGGGGTTTTCTTTCTACTGAAAAGTTCAAGAAGCAGAGTCAGAATGTACTGGACTATCAGGAGAGCAGGTGTGATGTTGGGAAAAGAGACTCTCTGGAATCAAAGACACTTGGGCTGAGACTCCTGAAAATGTGGACACTCCCCACCTGTTGCTGGATCCTCTCCAAACGCTACCTTCGGGATGCCAAGACTTTTTAAAAAATATACCCTTAGAGAAGCCAAAGTAAAGACTGTAGAAGTAGCTGGGGCTGGAGGGAAAGTAGTTGTGGCTCAGAATGGAAGGTTCGGGGCTCCCTGGAGCTCCTTTCCCGCCTGTTAGTGGACTCAGCCCACAACCGCACAATCACACAGGACACAACAGCCAGAGGCTGACTCCGCCACTTCTGCTCACGCATCCTAGGCTGGGGGGGCTGGTTCCCCCAGCAGTGATGAGCTCGGGCATTTGAAGGACACACCAGAATAAAATGACTCACGTAACCATCTTAAATAGAAGAAGCAGAATCAATGAACCAAATCAAACATTGAGAATAAGCGTAGTAAATGCTCTCAAAGATGTAAAAGTGGGTAAGGGCAGCAGGAAGGAAAAACACACAGTTATAAAGAAGAAAGGTCATGCATTTGGTTTAACAACTATAACAATGGCAATAAAGACTCTGATGAACAGGCTAAATTGCTAATGACAAATTAGTGGACATGCCCTGGAGACGTTTGGAAGGAAGAAAAAATGTAAAAAATGTAGGATATACAGAGGAGAGAAGGAAAAGTGCTGTCATTTATAGAATATTCTTCTTTCAAGAAGAATAGAAAATAAGTAACTGGAAGGAAACGGATGAAGAAATAACGATTGCTAACTTCCAGGAAATAAAGACAGCACTCTCCTTCGTTGTCCCTTCATTAATATTCTTTTGTGTCATGCAGACCTTGTCTTTTGATCCCCTCCCTTTCTATTTGGTGTTTATGGGGAAAATTTCCATTTTAAAATCTTATCAGCATTATTCACAGTAGCCAAGATATGGCAACAACCCAACTGTCCATCGATGGATGAATAGATAAAGAAGTGCTGTGTGTACATTTATATACAATGGAATATAATTTATCCATGAGAAATAAGGAAACACTGCCTTTAGTTACAACACGGATGAACCGTAAGACATTATGCTAATTGAAATAAACCTGACAGAGAAAGACAAATACTGTATGATTTCGCCTATATGTGGAATAGAAACAAACAAACAAACAAAAAGTCAAACTCATAGAAGCAAAGAGGCTCCTGGTGGTACGACGAGGTGGGAGGTGGGAGAAATCAGAGATGTTCGTCAAAGGGAACAAAGTTGTAGTTATACAGGATGAATAATTCCAGAGCTTGAATGTGTCGCATGAGGACTGGACTTTATAATACAACACCGAACACTGAAAATATGCTAAAGAGTGAATTCAGGTGTACTCATCACACACAGTGATAACTATGTGAGGCTAATTAACTTGACCGTAGTAATCTTTTCACTGTTTATATGTATATCAAATTATTATGCTGTACAACTTAAATGTCTACAACGTTTATTTAATAATAAGTAAATAAAACCTTGCCTTTTCTTACGTCCTAACACTACTTTACAAATTTGAGAACAAAAAAAAAATTTCGATAATTAATGGTGACTTGGTAAAAAAAACAAAGAAAACTTATTAAATGTCTTCCACAGAGGTACTTTCTTTATGAAAAAAGGAAATTTTATTTATAATTTATTTTTATTTCATTATGTTCTCCTGCTGATGGCCACCTTTCCACTGAGCGCCCTTCAAGGTGGATGCTTGTGTGAAACCCAGGGATACCCTTCCTCTCCCTCCTCCCCCCACCTTTCCCTTCCTTCCTTCCTTCCTCCTTTCTCTGTTTTTCTTTTTGAGAGCTTTCTGTGAAGCACTAAGTCAGGTGAAATAGACTTCAAAATGTTTGAAAACCTAAGTTGGTAATTATAAGAGGTAAGTGTCAAGAGTAGCTCAGGGAAATGACAAAATGCCGAACTAAGGCTAAAACTAGCAAACTGCGGATGACATGAGTGCGTAGTGAAAGCCACAATGAGCAAAGGCAGCAGCAGTTAGTCCAGGGAAACCTTCCAGGTCTGTTACTGTGTTCAGTACAGTCTTTAGTTCTTGACTTCAAAGCAACTGAAATGGTCTGGTTACTTAAACACTGTAAGAAATGGGATTTTTCAAGCTGTATAAGGTGCCTATGTGTAAATAAAGTAGATAATAAATTGAGTAGGAGTGGTGTGGTGACTTCTTTAATGCTACAGATTCCCGGGCTGTGTTTCCACTTGTGGACCCTGTGTAATGATTAATAGTGACCCTTTCACTCCCAGAGGTGTCCTGGTTTGGATAATAGATTATACGTTCATGCAGTGTATCAGCAAAGTATTTACACATAGGTGTTCTTGAGTTATTTTAGACTTTGGGGTCCTCTTGGACTCATGCTTCACCTGTAGATCTTTAGCGTAAAAAGAATTCAGGGGTCTGATTATGGCTGAGGGTCTGCTTAAAGCACAGCTGAAATTACGTCTGTCAACATGTTATAAAGTAATAGCCTCAACATGCTGGGCTGACAGACAAGAATAACTGCTGGACAACCTCTGGGGGTGGGAGCGTGTAGGGATCTTGCATAAGAAAAACTATAGGGTTCTGTGAAAAGGATCTGGATGAAGCCGTGAGCAGGAAAAGCAGTGAGCAGTGACTGTGCAAATCAATCATCATCATCATCATCCTGGTAAATGGGGAGAAAAATGATGTCTGCACCATGAAACTTCAGTTGAGTTTTCCAATTTATAAAAGTAGAAAATCAGCCTCCATTGTTAACCAAACTAATCCAGAATGTGGAAAGGAGCAGGGAAAAGAGAAATCCAAATAATGCAAGAGTACTGAGTTCCATGAGCAATAGAAAGTAGTTAGAGAAACAGAAAAATCTAGAATGATGTTAGTATGAATGATTCATGACTCCAAAGCTTGGGTTCTGTAATAGGTTATTACCGTAAAAGACGTATATGCACCTTCTATTTTTAAAAAGTATTTTATGAGCTTCAGAAGGAAGAATTTTCAAAAAGGAATTTTGCAGAAATTTGATCTTCAGGGTACGAAGAAAAGCGAGATGTTGCTGTCATGACCCACCTAAATGTTGTCATATTTGCTAAATTCTTGAAGGTCAAAGACTACTTTCAATCATCACATGAGGACATGAGGACATGGTAAGGTGCAGCCAGGGACACTGTCTTGTGCATCACAGAAAGGGGTTGAGATTTAACCCCTCATCTCACAATCACCTCTCCGACACCTCTGAGTGAGGGCTGAGAGAGAAGGAAAGAAGAACATTCTGGGAGTTTAATGCCTGGCAGGTATTATTTGCTGGCTTTTAAGAATGTGTGTGTGTGTGTGTGCAAATTTCTTTCTCTGGTGAACCCTATATGCAACCATAATTAGCAAAAACACATTTTATGGGCTGCCATAGAGATCGGTGCTGACTCTGAAAATTTAGTAACCACCATAAAGGGTATCAGATATAACTGCATCTGTCACTCATCTGGATTTGGTAGAAATACCAGGAGAAAGAGACAAGTCTGCTGTCACTTTATCATCTGATGTGGCCGTGTTCAAATTGTCCTTTTTGGATATATTCCCTGGGATTCTTTGTCCACAATACAGATGTGGTCCCTGACTTGTTCTCGTTTGGGACAGGTCGAAAGAGCTAAGAAAAAAAAAGGTTAAAATTTGAGCAGTTTTTCAATCCCAAAAGTTATTAAACATTATTCAGTCTGAAAAGGAATTTGTTCAAACTATATTTTAGACTGTCTGAAATTTAGCAGCCTATTTCAAAATCTTCCTCTTGGCATTGGCTATATAGATCCATCAAGTTAAAAAAAAACTAAATCAGTCTTTATTGGACAGGAAATACCCCTGCAGAACAGGCAAATTTGAAAAAAGATAATTGGGATCATTTTTCGCAAGTATGGTAAAATAAATCTGGATCAAAATATTCGTACCATTTATTTCTTTTAAGAATATTTGATGTTCTGTTCAACTGTCAAATCATAGAAAAAATGTATAAGGAATTTCTAAAAAGCTATCGGAATATTTAGAACATTTTCTGCCATGAATGTTACATCTTCTTTTGGCTCACACAAAACTCTCCAAATCTTTTTTCTTGATGAGTCACTAAACATTTTGCAGAACTGAATCTGGGTGTAAGATGTAAAAGCCACCAGATAAGGGATTAAATATGGAAACGAGTTTCTTTCTGACAGCTAAAAAGTGTCATGAATTTTAAATGCTTTTTCTTAAAAAGAGTCAAGCTTTTCTCCTGAAGAGTGTTTTCCTTTGACTCTAGAAATTATTTCGGTTGCTTATAGTGTGGTCCTGGTGACTCTGGCCTGCAAGCAGTTGCCATTCTGAGGTAAGATAAGCAAAAAATCGAACCTTAAAAACTTTTATAGTCATTTGAGCATTGATAGTAAGTTTATATCTGTTTAAGCTAATAAAAAATTTAGGGGCTTTATTATATATATCTTTCATTTCTCTAATAATTTGATTTTTATATATTTTGTGAAAGTTGAAAACTTTAAAAAAAAACTTGTTATTTCGGCACACAGTTTGAGAAGCATTTTTCTAGCACACACAAACACTTCTACTTGATTTTCCAAAGTTAAAGAGGTCCTGTGACTCCAAATGCCTTTGAAAATCACAAGTCACTTAGATCTAAATGAGCACCAAAGTGAGTAGTGGTGGAGGTGCTTATAGCTTATCCCCAGGTTATTATTTTTTAAATTTATTTATTTATTTATTTATTTTTGGCTGCGTTGGATCTTTGTTGCTGCGTGCGGGCTTTTTCTAGTTGCAGTGAGCGGGGGCTACTCTTCATTGTGGTGCAGGGCTTCTCATTGTGGCAGCTTCCCTGGTGGTGCAGTGGTTAAGAATCCACCTGCCAACGCAAGGGACATGGGTTCAATCCCTGGTCCGGGAAGATCCCACGTGCCGCAGAGCAACTAAGCTTATGCGCCACAACTCCTGAGCCCGTGCTCTAGAGCCCACGGGCCACAACTCCTGAGTCCACGCTCTAGAGCCCACGAGCCACAACTACTGAAGCAGTGTGCCGCAATAGGTTTTTTTTTTTTTTAATGGAGACAACAGAAACAAAATTGATTGAGAATATATTTTGGAAGCATCTATAATTTATAGTTTCATTTATACGAACCTAATTAAAAAGTTAAGGCTGTGATGTGGAAAGAGCAGAAAGCATAAAGAGTAGCCTAGTTAAAATCCCAAGGTTACGAAAGCTAATTCCAGCTTCAGCCAAAGGACGTTCTGTCAACGCGTGTGTGGCCGGGGCTTTAGGTTTTGTCCTTGTGATCTAGGTAGGCCTGCTAACTGAAGCCAGATCAGAGCAGGCAGGCCAGATGGACCCGTCCTTGGTTCATTCCCTGATGGCAGAGTGCACTTCCTCAGTCCTGGGGGACGCCGCCGAGGTCGAGGTCAAGGTCACAGCACCCACAGAGGTAGATGAGCTCCTCCCTCTCTGCCGTCCCAAGGAACATCCATGTTCAACAAGCTAAGCCAAGTTGTTAAACGGTTAAATCCAAGGTTGACTTTTTTTTTTTTTACTGAAGTTTGCAAGGGAATGAAACATGAGATAAACATTTCTCAATTTTAAGTTCCCATTTACCATGATTTGAAAACTCACGGGGTCTTCCTCTGAGGATCCACTTTCCAGCAGGAGCTATAAAAAACTCGAAGGGCCGTTTTTCTTTCCTTTAGACATGGTTTCTTAAAAATATTTCATGTATTAAAATGTTTAAGACGAGCGGATACATATTACACAGAGCTGTATATTTTTGCTCGAAAACGATCTTCCCAGAACATAAAGAGGAATCAGTTGCTTTATGCTAAAAAGACAACATAGCAGGCAGATATTTTGCATGTTGAATACATTTTGAGACTGATGGGCTTAGATCAATGCTTGAACAGTCCTTCCTAATCTGGGCAGGTGGACCATTGACTTACAAATGAAACCTGCACCTATTCACTTCTGGGACTAGGATTTCGGGGGACGTTTTTCCTTCCCCCTGACTAGTGTTCTTTTTGAAGGCATTGTGCAGAACCCCTTCGTTATCTATTGCCAGGTAATCATTGCATTTGTCCATTCATTCATCAACAAATATTTCAGCATCATCTGTATGCCGGGCCCTGGGCTAGTTACTAGGTACCCAGTGTTTAATAAAACACCAGGATCCCAGCTCTTATGTAAGTAGCAGTCCAGCAGGAGAGGCAGACAATGAACAAGAAGATAAATATGTCATTACAAACTGTGCAAAATGCTAAACAGGAGACACGGATAAGGCTGTGCTGAAAAGATGATATGGAGCAGCCCTCTCTCTGCCGTTTCCTGGAACCTTATCTGTCTGCTCAGCCCTCCCCAGGGCTGGTGTGAGGTTTACCTCCTTCCAGCTCCTGGTCCCATAGTTCTGTGAAAACCCCTCCACTGTCCAGCCCAGAGGGTCTCATAGGACACTTACTACAAAAACTCCCACCCCGTCAGCTACAGCCACAGCCATCGGGAGCCGTGTGCTACGACCCACTCCCGCTAATGACTGGGTCCTTCTGGAACAGGACCCCGCATCCTTCACCCCCTCTCCCCACCCCTCACCCTGTTGCAGAAGTAAGCAGATTTTCCATTGTTAAGTTGCATTTTTGTTTCCCATGTTACTCCCTTGCCTTGGTTTGCCCTCTGTTTCCATGGATCATAAATTCTAGATTTTCTGAGATAGTTCTGATACCAAATACTCTGTCTCTTTATTCTCATAAAATTAAACAAATGTTAGAATTGCAGTGTTTGAGCATTAAAACTATATTCGAAAGTCACTCTTTGCACCAAAAGTAGAAGAAAAAAAAAAGGCCATGGACGCCCTCCCCACCCTCTGACAAAGCAAGACATCACTCACTCCTCTTCCACTGTTACCTGTTGAAAACCTACTCATTCTCCATGGTCCAGTTCAGAGGCGACTTTCTTTGTGAGTCCTTCCTAGACCAAACAAGCAAGAATAAAGCTATTTTCCTCCTCTGACCTCCTAAGGCATGCGGTCTGTATATCACTAGGAACTCATTGCAAATTAACTCTTATCATAGACATTTTTATAGGATCAGGACATTCCTTCTCCTCCCTACTCAACTGCATGTTTATTGAAGGCTTTATTTTTACCCTTGGCCAAGATTTGCCATTGTCTTTTGCAAATAAGTATTTTTGAAATAAATGGATCAATGGCTAAATCAGTGATTGAAAATATTCATCGGAAATATTACTTTACCAAGGATTGATTGTTTAAGCCAGATCAATCACATATTTCAGCAATGTACAAAAATCACATCATATTTACTTATGGACTTATTATTTACCAAACTCTTCATATGCTCATAATATCAGACCAATACTAAACTGTTACTATATTCTAGGTGTCTAGATACTATGGTGAGAAAAAAAAAGTAGCGATTATCCTTTCTCTCAAGAAATGTATAGACCAGTGGGGGACACAAACATTAATTAGTTTCTCACACAAATAAATGAATAATGACAATGGTATCAACCACTGGCAAGGAAATTTCCTTCCTTCTCAAGAGGCTACTAAATAGCAGAGTTGACCCAGACTGGGAGGTCAGGGTGGGCTTCCCAGGGGCTGTGCTGCTGGACTTGAGATGTGGGGGGAGATCACAGAGGGAACAGGATGTCCCTGGAGGAGGAGAGAACATGGAGGTGAAGAAACTGAGAAGGTACCTGATGCTGGAGGTAATGAGAGGCACAGGGAGGTGTGGCTGGGGCGTGGGCAGGGCTGGGACCCTCTGTACAGAGCACTCTGCTGTGGCGTTAACAACAGATGGGACAAAATGATAACTTTAAAAAAATTTTTGGCTGCGCTGTTAGGCTTGCAGGATCTTAGTTCTCTGGCCAGGGAGCGAACCTGTGCCCCCTGCAGTGAAAGCGTGGAGTCCTGACCATGGACCGCCAGGGAACACACTACTATATATAAAACAGATAACTAATAATAACCTGCTGTACAGCACAGGGAACTCTACTCAATACTCTGTAATGGCCTATATGGGAAAAGAATCTAAAAAAAAAAAGAGTGGATATATGTATATGTATAACTGATTGACTTTGCTGTACACCTGAAACTAACACAACATTGTAAATCAACTATACTCCAAAAAAAATTTTTTAAAAACACACAAAACAGATGGGAGGCAGAGGGGACCACGTGGCTGTAAGACGTAGTCAGGAGAGCAGAGTCCGCGAGACAGGATGCTGTCTGGACTAAGGCAGTGATGGAGAGAAGATGGAGCTGAGTGATGCTCGGGAGACACGGCGACTTGATGTGGTGGGTGTCTGGGTGTGAGGGGATGAGGGGGTGGCAGGGGGCATCCAGGAAGCCTCCCTGGTCTCCATCCTGCTCACCTATTTGAGGGTGTTGACATTCACTGACCAGAAACTGGATTTCAGGGGGTGGTGGGACATGGTGGGTGGAATGTGAGGAGTCCGCTTTCAGACCAAGTGAACCTTGTGTTTAAGATACTGTTGGTCCTTTCTTTCAAACATTTAGAGAAGAGCTAACACCCATCCTTCTCAAACTCTTCCAAAATATAGCAGAGGGAGGAACACTCCCAAACTCATTCTACGAGGCCACAATCACCCTGATACCAAAACCAGACAAAGATGTCACAAAAAAGAAAACTACAGGCCAATATCACTGATGAACATATATGCAAAAACCCTCAACAAAATACTAGCAAACGAAATCCAACAGTACATTAAAAGGATCATATGTCATGATCAAGTGGGGTTTATCCCAGGAATGCAAGGATTCTTCAATAAATGTAAATCAATCAATGTGGTACACCATATTAACAAATTGAAGGATACAAACCATATGATAATCTCAATAGATGCAGAAAAACTTTCAACAGAATTCAACACCCATTTATGATAAAAACTCTCCAGAAAGTAGGCGTAGAGGGAACTTACCTCAACATAACAAAGGCCATATATGACAAACCCACAGCTAACATCATTCTCAGTGGTGAAAAACTGAAACCATTTCCTCTAAAATCAGGAACAAAACAAGGATGCCCACTGTCACCACTATTATTCAACATAGTTTTGGAAGTTTTAACTACAGCAATCAGAGAAGAAAAAGAAATAAAAGGAATCCAAATTGGAAAAGAAGAAGTAAAACTGTCACTGTTTGCAGATGACATGATACTATACATAGAGAATCCTAAAGATGCTACCAGAAAACTACTAGAGCTAATCAGTGAATTTGGTAAAGTAGCAGGATACAAAATTAAGGCACAGAAATCTCTTGCATTCCTATACACTAATGATGAAAAATCTGAAAGAGAAATTAGGGAAACACTCCCATTTACCATTGCAACAAAAAGAATAAAATACCTAGGAATAAACCTACCTAGGGAGACAAAAGACCTGTATGCAGAAAACTATAAGACACTGATGAAAGAAATCAAAGGTGATACAAACAGATGGAGAAATATACCATGTTCTTGGATTGGAAGAATCAACATTGTGAAAATGACTCTACTACCCAAAGCAATCTACAGATTCAATGCAATCCCTATCAAACTACCAATGGCATTTTTCACAGAACTAGAACAAAAAATTTCACAATTTGTATGGAAACACAAAAGACCCCGAATAGCCAAAGCAATCTTGAGAAAGAAAAACGGAGCTGGAGGAATCAGGCTCCTGGACTTCAGGCTATACTCCAAAGCTACAGTAATCAAGACAGTATGGTACTGGCACAAAAACAGAAATATAGATCAATGGAACAGGATAGAAAGCCCAGAGATAAACCCACACACATACGGTCACCTTATCTTTTTAAAGGAGGCAATAACATACAATGGAGAAAAGACAGCCTCTTCAATAAGTGGTGCTGGGAAAACTGGACAGCTACATGTAAAAGAATGAAATTAGAACACTTCCTAACACCATACACAAAAAATAACTCCAAATGGATTAAAGACCTAAATGTAAGGCCAGACACTATAAAACTCTTAGAGGAAAACATAGGCAGAACACTCTTTGACATAAATCACAGCAAGATCCTTTTTGACCCACCTCCTACAGTAATGGAAATAAAAACAAAAATAAACAAATGGGACCTAATCAAACTTAAAAGCTTTTGCA
This sequence comes from Eubalaena glacialis, assembly GCF_028564815.1. Taxonomy (NCBI): domain Eukaryota; kingdom Metazoa; phylum Chordata; class Mammalia; order Artiodactyla; family Balaenidae; genus Eubalaena; species Eubalaena glacialis. The sequence goes on from NC_083729.1 coordinate 93,083,947, forward strand.
CAGCAAAGGAATCCATAAACAAGACAGAAAGACAACCCTCAGAATGGGAGAAAATATTTGCAAACAAAGCAACTGACGAAGGATTAATCTCCAAAATATACAAGCAGCTCATGCAGCTCAATATCAAAAAAACAAAAAACCCAATCCAAAAATGGGCAGAAGATCTAAATAGACATTTCTCCGAAGAAGATTACAGATTGCCAAACACATGAAAGGATGCTCAACATCACTGATCATTAGAGAAATGCAAATCAAAACCACAGTGAGGTATCACCTCACACCGGTCAGAATGGCCATCATCAAAAAATCTACAAACAATAAATGCTGGAGAGGGTGTAGAGAAAAGGGAACCCTCCTGCACCGTTGGTGGGAATGTAAATTGATACAGCCACTATGGAGAACAGTATGGATGTTCCTTAAAAAACTAAAAATAGAGCTACCATACCACCCAGCAATCCCACTACTGGGCATATACCCTGAGAAAAACATAATTCAAAAAGAGTCATGTACCACAATGTTCATTGCAGCACTGTTTGCAATAGCCAGGATATGGAAGCAACCTAAGTGTCCATCGACAGATGAATGGATAAAGAAGATGTGGCACATATATACAATGGAATATTACTCAGCCATAAAAAGAAATGAAATTATTTGTAGTGAGGTGGATGGACCTAGAGTTTGTCATACAGAGTGAAGTAAGTCAGAAAGAGAAAAACAAATACCATATGCTAACACACATATATGGAATCTAAGAAAAAGAAAATGGTTCTGATGAACCTAGGGGCAGGACAGGAATAAAGGACAAGGCCAGGGGGAAGGGTAAGCTGGGACGAAGTGAGAGAGTGGCATGGACATATATACACTACCAAATGTAAAATAGATAGCTAGTGGGAAGCAGCTGCATAGCACAGGGAGATCAGCTCAGTGCTTTGTGACCACCTAGAGGGGTGGGATAGGGAGGGTGGGAGGGAGACGCAAGAGGGAGGAGATATGGGGATATGTGTATACGTATAGCTGATTCACTTTGTTATAAAGCAGAAACTAACACACCATTATAAAGCAATTATATTCCAATAAAGATGTTAGAAAAAATTATTGTTGGTCCTTGTTGCACTTACTCTATTCGCCTTACATGTTCACTAGGCTCTGGCTCCAGAGCTGAAACAATCGTGGAAAATCTGAAGACAGTGAATTAATGTGGTGTCTGTCCCACTGGGATTTAGCATTTCAGCCCGAGCTGATGCTCCCACCTCCAGGGCTTACAGGTCTTAGGTGTTTTCAAGAGAGCTTATGACCTGAACCGCTGAGAAGCTACCGGGGAGCTTAGAAGCTTAATTCTGCAACGGGAGAAAAAAATGCGCCCGGATCTCTTCCTTGTTAAAGAGGCATTTGAGAGCACAGAACAATGATTCAGTGTAATATAATCATTCTGAGTGATACGGCTTTGATGCAAGCAGATTTCTGAGTTTAGTGAAATTTGAACTTTATAATCCATGCTGGAAAAAAGATTTTTAAAGAATTTTTGATAGTGCTTTTCTCCCTTTAATGAGATTGCTGGAGAATTGTATGTGTATTTTTCCTTACAAGTTCCACATGTTTTCTAAAAATCAACGTATTTTATTCTTATAATTTTAAAAACTAAAGTTTTTCAGTTAATAAAACGCCGTTTTCTTGATCAAGTTCCACATGGATTTTCGCCTGAAGCGATAAACGTCCGTTGTGTGTAAACTACACAGTGGAGGGGCGATGTCGGATGCTGGGCCCTGTTATGGATTACGATGGGGGTGGGTATAGATGTTGTCATGGCTGCAGCGCATGACAGCGTGTATATCAGGAGCAAGAGCTGTAGGGGCCTCTCCCTGTGAATGCCAGGCTTGCAGAACAACGGTTCTCCATTCAGTTCTCTGGGCCAATAGCACTTAGAAGTCCACAGTGATACTTAGCGTCCTGGTACTAGAAGGTCCCCCGCTTGCTCTGGGCGGACACAGTCCGTCACTGTTTTGCTTTCCACACAGAAGAACCCCCGTCTCTAAGTGGCCTGTCCAGATCCAAGCCTGGCTACAGTGTCTGCGTTGCGATGCTCTCTTTGTGTTGGTGTTACGAGGCTGCTGTGCGCTGCTGTCGTATTTAATGAGCCTTTAGTAGACACACTCCCTGAGGGCCTTTTGTCAATAGAAGGTCCAACTTTAAAAACCAGTCAATATATATTTAATCAAATATGTACTCTGAGAATGAAAGACAGACAGTGTTTACCACTTGGTCTAAGTCTCCCAGACGCTGATATTTGCATTTGTCATAAAATATTACTAGCATTTCCTCATCTGGCGTCTTAGCCTGGACTTTGAAAACAAAATACCACAGACATTTATTTCTCATAGTTCTGGAAGCTGGAAAGTCCAAAATCAAGGGGTCAGGTAATTTATTTTGGTGAGCCCTGTCTCCCTGGTGTATAGATGGCTGTCTTCTTGCTGTGTTTTTACCTGGCAGGAGAGAGGGAGAGGGAGGGAGGGAAAGAGGGGGGGAAGGAGGATGGATGCTCTGGTGCTTCTTCTACAAGGACATTAATCCCATCATGGGCATCACCTCCATGACCTAAACCTAATCTAATTATCTCCCAAAGGCCCCACCTCCAATTACCTTCGTTGGGAATTAGGGCTTCTACATATGAATGTCTTGGGAGTGGGCCGGGGAGACACAATTCACTCCACAGCACCTGGGTCTACCACCCTCTGATCATCTCACTATGGGTTGTGGTAGGAGAGGGTGAGGGGTACACATTTCAGTCTTTCAAGGTCAACTCTTTTGGTCTTATTATATACTGTGTTTCATGCTTTCATTTTATTGTTCCTTCTCCTACATAGACCTTTCAGTAATAGGTATACTTGTTTATTTTATCATTATTTATTTTGCAGGCAATCCATTTTTCAATTGATTTTTACTTCTAGAAATGCCTCATAAACGATCCTATTATTCAGTTTCCAAGTGTGGTTACTGGTATGACCTGCAATCTCATCGGTCCCAATGTCTGTCCCTGACGCATACATACGAAGCCACTGGTTGTGATACTGTCTCTTCTGTGAGCTACTGCGTCTGCTTTTATTCTTCACAGCACAGTCTTCTTTAAGTATCTATTGATGTCTAGTTAAAACTCTGAACTTTAAAAAAAATCCCCAAATAAAATATTCTTATTTTAAAAGGGTTGAATATTCTTGCACGCACATATTGCATGATTGATATTAATACAACAAAATTATGGAAACATATTTATATGCAAAATTAAGCAAACTTTAAGTGAAAGTATGTTCTCATCACTTTGAGGTATATGTCTGGAAATGGAATTGCTGAGTCATATAGGAAGCTCTATGTTTAACATCTTGAATGCCAGCCAAAATGCTTTCTAAAGCAGCTGCACCCTTTTACAATCCCATCAACAGTGTATAAGGGTTCCATTTTCTTTATGTCCTTGCTAGCATTTGTTATTGTTTGCCTTTTTTATTCATCCTAGTGGATGTGAAGTGGTATCTCATCATGGTTTTGATTAGCATTTGCCTAATGACTAATGATTTTGAGTATTATTTCATGTGCTTATTGGCCGTTTATAGATCTTCTTTGGATACATGTCTATTCAAGTCCTTTGTTAATTTTTTCCACCTTAATTGAAATATATTTGACATATAACATTGTGTAAGTTTAAGGTATACACTGTGATGATTTGATATGTATTGACATTATGAAATGATTACCACGGTAAGCTTAGTTAACACATCCATTGCATAGTTACCATTTGTGTGTGAGTGTGTGTGTGTGAGTGTGTGTGTGTGTGTGTGTGTGTGGTGAGATCATTTAAGATCTCTCTTAGCAACTTTCAAGTATATAATACAGTATTGTTAACCATAGTCACCATGCTGTACAGTAGATCCCTAGAACTTATTCATCTCATAACTGGGAATTTGTGCCCCTTTGGTCACCATCTGCCACTTCCCCCACCCCTTGGACTCTGGCAACTACCAATTTATAAAAAATAAAAACAACCCAAATATCTATCTACCAAGGAATGGATAAACAAAATATGGTATATCTATATTGCAGAATATAACTGGCAATTAAAAGAATAAACTGCATGCATGCTACAACATGGATGAACCTTGAAAAATCGTGCTAAGTGAAAGAAAAGTCTTTGGTGAATAGACATTCACCAAAGTCTACACTGTTTCCATTTATAGTTCCACAACAGGCAAATACGCAGAGACAGAAAGTAGATTAGGAGCTGCAGGGGACGGGGGGAGGGAGAGAACAGGGTATGATTACTAATGTGTATGAGATTTTTTTTTCTCAAGTGAAAAAATATTCTAAAATTAGATAATGGTGAAGGTTAAACAACTCTGCAAATATACTAAAAGTCAGAAACCAAAATACAAAATTGTACACTTCAGAAGGATGAATTGTATGGTATGTGACTTATATCTCAATAAAACTGTTAATTTGTTTGAACTAAGCAAATGCCATTCCTGTCTTTACCTGCAAGAGCGTGATGGTCTGCCACAAGACCTGTGAGCAAGATTAAGGATTTGGGAAATTGAATAAATATAGCCATTTATCTCCTCAAGTAAATTATCAGGGGGCAGTAACAGGTTTCCCCCAACTTTTATTTTGAAAATTTTCAAACCTACAGAAACACTGAAAGACCAGTATAATAAACACTCAAATACACTTTGTCCATATCTGACAATTATTAATACGTTAATAACTGGCAACGTATTACCACCTGTGTGTGTGCACGTGCATCTGAATGATCAGATGCTGAGTCACAGGTATCGTGGTCCTTTCTCATCAATACTCCAGATCCAGGATGTGTCTCCTAAGGACAAGGATGTTCTCCTATATAACCTCAGCACCATCACCGGCGAGAGACCCACAGGTGACAGTATGTGTGGCATCCGAGTAGATGATACACAGTCACTAGTCTTGTTTCCCCAGTGTTCCCAGCAAGACACTTTATAGCTTTTTATGGCCCAGATCCAGGATCAAATCATTGCCTGACATCTAACATCTTTCAATCTAAGATGGTCTCCCTACTTCTTTTATCTTCCATGTCACTGACATTTTTAAGGAGTCATGGCCAGTTATTTTTTAAAATGTCCTCTAATTTTTTTTAAAGTATAGATTCATGTTAAACACTTTGGGCAAGAATATCACGTTGGTGATAATGTATCATATCTGGACACGTGATATCAGCTGTCCCAGTCTTAGTGAAATTCAGTAGAATAACTTGGTTAAAGGCGGGGTATCTGTCAGACCTCTCCAGTGCAAAGGTACCTTTTTAATTTCTAATTAATAAACAATCTTTGTAATGAATAAGTAATACAAGTGAATATTCTGTTCCCCCAAATAATGAAACAGATACTACGTGCTAAGAATTTACGGGGAGTGTTTCTGATTTCCAGTGAGCATTGCTGCCTGTGTCTACCCTGGGCTGCCTGGTGGGAAAAGTCTGGGGGATTGTCGGTTCTCAAGTTAACGGTGTCACCACAGCAAGGATGTGGGGTTGGGGACTATTTCTTAATCTATATCAGTAGTATAATCACATGGAAATTTGAAGACTTAATAGAAGTCTAATAAAGTAATGTTGCAAACTCCTTCCATGCATTCTGCTTATTTTTAAAATAGATTTAATAGCACCTAATTCTGTAGATTGGTGCCAGGAGAGAGGAGCTGGGCGAATGCCCACGGAAAACGTCTATGCTCTTGGACGTGGTTAAACTATTGTTTCTGTCCCAAGAAGAGCATGTCTGAATAAACTGCAAGTTGAGGAGAAGCTTAAAGATAACACTTTGCTTTTCTAGAGCACTTTTGTGCCCAACCATTGGATGCACTCAAATCATCATTCAGTCTACCTCTAGGAGACATACAGGTAGTAATGTACTACCTACATCATTTCTTTTGAGGGCTGGAGAAAACCAGAGCACAGAACTGCGACCTGCTCTGCCAATCCATCCGCATCACTGCAGGGGTGGGAGTGCCTTCATGATTTCCTGCTCATTTCTTTAACGTTAATGAAAAGCAGATTAATTTTTTCATTGGAGGCTGCTATGAGATAAATGAAAGGTGAGGGCAGCTGAGTCTCTTCCTGCTTGAAAATTGCGCAGTCACATCTTCTGAGACACCTTCCTAATTCTAAAACTATCCTGGAGTAAAAGGAGTAATTTAGACCAAGAGGATGAATGAATGCTGGGGAGTGGAGAACAAAGAACTTAAGGAACCACTCAAAATATCTCAAGGATTTAGTTCGGAGGCAAAGCTGGGAAGTTAGAGTCTTATTATCCTGGTTTTGAATGGGATTTCAAAACACTAATTAGTGCCCTAACTCTCCTCCGAAGCAACCTGTTTCACTCAAAGGCCAGTGAGGAAGCAGAATTAGAAGTGAAAAGAATGATTCTCTAGGCGGCTTTGTTGCCCTTCTTCCCCATCTCACTTAGGACTTAACCATGGGGGAGACCACGGGCAGGAATAAGCTGCAGTCTGTGTGAGAGAGACGGGGGCCCTGGGGCTGCAGGTGGCACCAGGAACACTGCTCAGAGCAGGTTAGATGGTCTGTGAATCGGGGGTGGGGCAGTAGCAGTTCTGGAAGAACGTGGACTTGGTGGTCAGCCTCAAAGCAGATCACACTGGCCAGCTGGAAGCTTTGCCCACTGAGTTGGGCGCACAATGATTCAAGCACTCTGGCTAGATGTGGGCCCATCTGCCAGACCTTCCAAACAGAGTCAGGCTCAGGACCTCCTTCTGTTACTTTCACAGCTGCATATCCTATATAAAAGTTAAGGATGGACTTCCTTCAACAAGTTTATATTCTGGAACACAATGTTGAAAAGTGCAAACACATCAGTTTGTGAAGTTTAGATCCATACTCTGAAAGAGGGAAACGCACCCGTTCACTGTCAGAGCCCTTCACATCTGCAGTTCCGATCACTTTCACCTTTTTCTCCTGGAGAGCAAGTGTGTGTTAAGTTGGTGGGAACCCACATTTTTACTGACTGAATCCAGATAATACTACTGACAGAATGGGTGGTATCAGAATCCCCACCACTGCAAACCTAGCTTGGACATTATTACAGGAAAAAGGAAATACTTCCAGTATGTGTAGAAGCCAAAACGGGACCATGACACTGCCACGGACCTTCAGAGCTACCAGCTGACAACAGCAAGATGTGAAACAATGACCCGGGCATCAGCAAGGTCTAAGCTAAGGGCCTGGGTGCTGAGTGTTTCCTGGAATCACAACAGCTAACGTCTTTATTAAGATCCAGTAATTTTGTTTGTTTGGAGCAAATTAATTTGTACTTATCTGCATGAAACACATTCAGTTCCCTCCCTTCGACTAAAAATGTTTCAATTCCTATCCATTGGGCAGGTCGCCTGTCTGGGTTTTAGAGGTGGACGTGAAGGCCCGAGGACCCTTGGTGAGCTATTGTTTTAGCCACAAAAGGACTGAAGGACCCAGTATTAGAAGTGAGGAGGGGGGGCTTCCCTGGTGGCACAGTGGTTGAGAATCTGCCTGCTAATGCAGGGGACACGGGTTCGAGCCCTGGTCTGGGAAGATCCCACATGCCGCGGAGCAACTGGGCCCGTGAGCCACAACTACTGAGCCTGCGCGTCTGGAGCCTGTGCTCCGCAACAAGAGAGGCCGCGATAGTGAGAGGCCCGCGCACCGCGATGAAGAGTGGCCCCCGCTCGCCGCAACTAGAGAAAGCCCGCCCACAGAAACGAAGACCCAGCACAGCCATAAATAAATAAATAAATAAATAAATAAATATATAAAAAAAAAAAAGTGAGGAGGGAAGAACAATGAGAAACAGCTGATGAGAGTTCCAAATGGAAACAAGAGAGGAAAAGAAGCAGATTTTCCTAAGAAATAATAAAAGAAACGTTTTTAGTTTCTACATTACAAGGTTCCATTGAGTGTCCTGAATAAAAATGGGGGGAAAGAAAGGAAACTTCTCATGGAAATTAGCTGATTGCTTCCCAGCCCCCATTTCCCCTCTCTCCTTCCGGACAGTCTTTTATTTCTGATGGGGACCTTTTGTTCCCCGGGAGGCAGACTCCACCCCCAGCCCCAGAGCTGGATGTTATAGTCTATTTCATCTCTCTGGCTACAGAGATTGGTTCAAAACGCTACTTATGCAGCCTCAATTGGTGACTCCCAGGTTTTCTGGGAATGCAGAGATAAACCATTTGAATGAGGAACGCTGGACCCCAAACAAGGAAGCTGGGAGCTGGTGGCAGCCAACCTGCTCCCCTGACCTGATGCTGAAAGGCTGAGTCTCCACTCAGGGAGAAACCGAGCCCTTGTTGGCACCCATGTCTCTGTTACTGGAGCATGTAATTCCTTTATTGTTGAAGCTCATTTGGGCTTGGGTTTGTTTCTCTCTGTTAATGAGAATTATTTATAATTGAATCCGAGTAAAAGAAATCTCATCAAGAAATTTCAGAGCAGCAAGGATGAAGCTATAGTTCTAAAACCTTCTTGCAAGACAAAATAAAGTACATCGCCTACAAGGAAATGATCAGGCTGACTGTCAATTTTTCAGCAAAATTATCAGGTGGTAAAAATTGTGGAAAAATATCTCCCAAATTTTGAGGGAAAATTATTTTCATCTTAGAAGTGTATGTAGTGAATCTCTTCTGAAGTGTGAAGCCATGACATTTTCAAATTTGCATTTTTAAGTTCGCCTCCCACTACTCTTTCTTAAAAAGTTGCTTAAAGATGCGTTTTCAAAGAAACGAGGGGCTCGAACAAGGGAGAGGAAGACACGGACTGGGGGCCGCACCCGGTCAACCCAATAAGGGATACAGGGATGTCCTGGGACAGCAGCTGTGCCCCAGCCTGAGGGGTGGTCTGCATGAGTGGGGTGGCGGGAGAGCCTGGGGCCGACACCTCTGCAGGGGTGGTCGCTTGTGGGAAAAGATGACCTGATGGGGCAGACTGGAAAGAAAAGTCACCTGGAAAAGCATGCAGTTGAAAAACTTAGGCAGATGTTTACTATAGTGAAGAAGAAAATGCTGTATAAAACTTTCATGGCACACAATTGCTATCAGTGATAATAATAAGAACACAGATTATTCCTTAGTTATCAAAAGATGTGACATGGCGCCATCGGGAGAATGTGATACGGCTTTTGAAGAGTCCCATTCACATCATGACACAGTGAAATGCACCCTTACTGCCTATAACTTATAGATAATTATGAATAGTTAACAAATGTATTTTACAATTAACTGAGCAGTTATGAATTTTATTTTTGTTGTTTTCCTACTTTTTGGAACCCCTTTTTTTTCAGGTTTCACACATAAGTGCTTGAAAATCTCATAGGTCCTAAGCAATGATCTATAGTGCCTGATAGATAGGACATGATGGGGGCAGTGTTAGGATAACACATCATCATTGGCTGTAAAGTGAATCAACTGGAAAAACAAGAAATTGTGATTAATGACAAAATCAACAACTTACATGTATTGAGTGCTTACCACATGCCAGGCTTGTTCCAAACACTATTTATGTGTTATTTTATTTAATGATCTCACTGACTACATGGTATTGATATTATCGCTTCTATAGATAATGAATGGATGGATTTTAACCTCTAGCCTAGAGCCACCCATGCAATATTTCTCCAGAACATGATGACATTTAAAACAGAAATCAAGAAACAGCAGAGAAGCACGGTATTTAGAAACATGACAGTCAATACCAGCAGAAAAAAAAAAAAGAAAAAACTTAAAGTGATCATTTGAGGAGTGGGTTTGCAGGTAGGAAGTGGTAGGGAAAAAAACTGCTAATTTTCACTATAAACTTTTTGTACTGTTTGATCTTTGAATATCTGCCTGTATTAATTTACAAACTTTAAAAAAATAAAACAAAGAACATGAAAGCAACAAATGGCATAATTCTGGCCCCAGACAAGCTTTTTTCCATGTTGCTTTCCACATGGAGTTGAACTTGCGTGAGTGCTTGCCAGAGTTATTACTACCTGAGTCATGGTAGCAGAACAGAAGTCTCCAGCAGGACCACTGCAATTCCCAGGAGCTGATTCTCCTCTGCCTCGCCGCACTGTGATGCTTTTCACTCAATTTTAGACTAGAATTCAAATAGTGATGTGAAAAAGAGACATGAAGAATTTCAATAAAATATTTGCATTCTGAGTTAGGAGGGCAGGAGCAATGCCATAGTCTGCTCTCCACTTATATATTGAAATTCCTATTCCTTTGCTCATTTGCCCAACAGCATTTAATGGACAAATGTTAGCAGATGTGAATTTTTTCATGGTAGGTTCTGTTGGTGGAGGGAACTGCTAGGTACATATGAGTTAAATCAAACAGAAACTTAGCTGGAGTGTGTGTGCGTGTGTGTGTGTGTGTGTGTGTGTGTGCATGTTGGGAGAGGTTTAGAGATAGAGACCCTAATCTCATCTACTGAATTAATCTAATTCCTGAAAGCTTGAATCTTTGGGTCTTATTCCAATAGTTAAAATATCCTAACATAGTTGATCTTTGTACTCAGACATATTTGATCTAGACAGTGCGTTATAAGGAATTGAATTCCTTCTTTAGCTTAGTCTTTGGCATTCTGTCTCATATTATAATGCAGTGTTAGAACAAAGATCTTTTGAACACTCAGCGATTGTTCGTTTTTTCTCAGGAAACTATGTCCACGTCAAGAATTTCTCCTACTGGGGCATCATCGCTCACTGCCACTGGCAAACACGTAGCTGACGACTTACAGAGATAGAGTGCGGGTAGGGTGACAAAAATCATGATAAACCTCATTGACAATATCCTTCTTTCTGACCGAAACTTACTGAGACACAGGATCCTAAAAGATGTAAGGTTGGTGAAAGCTGAGAACTTTTAAGGTTTGATTCTCTTCCAGTGTAGGAAGATGAGTTATTAAATATCCCCAATGCATCCTTAAATTTTTAATGCATACAATGAACAGGGCAGACCACACAACATGGAAACAACAGAAAACTTGTCATTCCCATGCAGGAGAAAAGATGGAGTGGGCAGGTACCAGGTGACAAGTCATGGGACACAGAAATGGGAAGTTGAGGAACAGGTAAGGTAAAAACATTGAGACAAATGTTAATGTTTTGTTTCAAACTTCAAAGAACATTGTCAGTGAATTGTGTAATTATTCTCAGTCTTCTCCATAGGGCTGCCATCAGGGAAGTTATGAATTGCCCAGCATCTGGTAGTCAAGTCATCAGTGTCCATGACACCATTTTTTTTCCCATCAGTTGAGTAATCCAGCCATAAGTGAAATAAAAATTTTCTTTCCTTACTTATTATTGATTCAGTATTTTGTTTTAGTAGTCTCTGCTTTTGTGTCAATAGGCTCACAAATAACTCAGAATCCTTTCCACGTCTATCACCAGGCTCACGGGGCTGCTGTCAGCAGAATCTTCTTTCCTTCATCTCTTGAAAACCAATGATGTGTCCAGCTCCGGGGTGATGATGGCTTTTGCCCTATTTTCCATGTTTTCTCCAAATCCTGCTGAGTAACCTTTAAGTAAAATTTCTGATAACTTGTGAATCAATTAAATCCCATTTTATTTCTCCACCTTTCAATAAGAATAAGAGTCATTGTTGTTGGAGCCTTGGAATCAGCATTTGTTTGCATATTCCAAGGCTCTTTTTCTCCTGAGACATCAGGGGCAATGGCTGCCCTTGCTGTTTACAACCAGGGAGGTCAGGTGGATGATCTGTTTTGAAGTTCACTCTCACCCATTGTCTGAATGTGTCTTCCTCTCATTACCTGTAGGTGTGTGATGGGGAAATAATACTCATACCAGTTTTCACTATTAATACATTGGGAAAATATGTTGAACCATAAAATTTTAGCTTTTTCTAAGTTGACATTCTCTTGACTTCCTCTCTACAAGGAGAAAGTGAAGTTCAGTATCACCGTGTCTGAACAGTTTTGAAGTACAATTAATATGCTTTTGTTAAATAAAGACCAAAATTTACTTAGATGGGTTCTCTCAGAAACAAAGAACTTTTAAAAAATCTAACTCCACCAACTCTTTCAAGCCATTTAGGAACTGCCAATAAATTTTTAAGAAAGAAGGAATGAAAGGAAGGAAGGAAGGAAAGAAGGAAAAAAGGGAAGGAAGGAAAAAAGGAAGAAAAGAAAAGAAAAAAAGAAAGAAGGAAGGAAAGAGAAAGAAAGAAAGAGGGAAAGAAAGAAAGAAAAGGAATGACTCCTGTACCAGAGTTAAGTCTGGGACCTTCTAACTTACATGTCTCTTCAATTACGTCAGTTGAATATGCTTTTTAAAAATTCACTTTAAAAATTCAATCAGTTGGACTGAAATACTTTTCTTCAAGTTTTAATACCGTAAATTATTTTAAAAATATTAAAATGTTCACAAGACCACAGATACAAATAGGAAAGGCAGGAAAGTACATGCCCAGTCATAATCTACCATGGTGGTTTCCAGCTTGAAGGAGTCATAGACCAGAAACACCTTGAAAAATCTTTCAAGGGAATCGAACCAAATTACCAACTTTTGATTTTACTAAGTAAGAAAAAACAAGCGAGGAAAATTAACACACCAAACAACAAAAAACATGACCTCAGAATAAGAATTTTTAAATTTAAAAAAATTTTTAATTTTTAAATTAAATGAGTTTAGCTTTATGAGAAGTGCAGTGTATCTTTCTGATTTCTTTTATAAGCTCTTACTGGAGAGATGAAAACCTTATCACAAAATAGCCTGGGTAGTTTTATTACTGTGTGGAAATCACTGATTTAAAGGGCTGACCCTTCACTCAGCACCGTTTATGGAAAAGTTCAGAAAATGAAAAAAACATCTTCATTGGAAGCTCTGCTCCTTCCAGATGAATGAATAGGGTTATCGGGGACTAGAAAAGATAAAAACAGACACATCTGCTCTGCTGCCATCATCCCTAACAAATACAGAAATCTGGAAATGAAGATAAAAAAAGATAGATGAACATTTCCAAAAGTATGTTGCATAAAGCACGACTTTCAGAAGCTGTTCTGTGAGAAGTGGCCAAAGACGGGTCGGTGATGTTGGGAGTTTCATGACGGATTGTGATGCATGGAAGCTCTGAGAAACTGCCGTGCTGGACCAGAAAACCTGACTAATTCTGTCCAGCTACTGCCCACGTACATTTAACCTCAGAACTCCCCTTGTAAGAACTGTGAACCTGGAACACGTCCCTTTCTCCAGTGTTTCACTAATCCGTACGACACTTAGGAGAGCTTTCAGGAAATTAAGGTATTAGTCTAGGCACTGAAACTGTACCATCTTGAATTATATCCAGTGACTTGAATCATATCCAGTCACTCATTAATTCACATTCACTGAGCAGTAACTGCAGGTAAAATAATATCCTAAACCATGTGAAGAATTAAATAATAAATGAGGAAAGTATAAGGGGTCTAACTTCAAAGATTATAATCTATAAAGAAAAATAAAACTTATTCAAGGAGCAAAAATAAAGTATAAGCACATTAAATCAAGTTGAAGATAAATTATTCAGAATCACTGAAGGTTGAAAATAAAGAGGAAATAAAATTGGGTTGAAGATATACAGGCTTCTCACAGGTTTTTTGTTTTTTTTTCCTAAGCCAAATATTAAATAATTAATTTATTTTATAACTCTGAAAAAGTCATTTAACCCCCCCTGACCTCACTTTCCTTATCTGAAAATGAGAAAATTGAGCTAAACTTTTCCTTCCTGCTCTGAAGCTTGATGCCGTGATTCTGACAGAATTTCCCATCTGGCAAAAATGACATTTGAAGAAAGGCAGGGATTTTCTTTTATCAAAACAAGTAGATAGTTCTTCTGTCACCCATATTCAGATCCCTGGGGATTATTCCAGATGAAAAATTCCATGTGGCAGTTGTGGAAAGTAATGCATTTGACAAATAGCCCCCAGAGCAATTTAAGGGCAAGAAGGGCATGCCTCTAATTCATGCCCCACGCCAGTGCCACATTAATCTTCCTACAAGACAGGTTGGGCACACTGGACCTTGCCCAAAACACTTTAATAGTTTTCCACGGCACACAGCTACTCATTTCAAACTGCCTTGAATGTACGTCCCAAGATTCCATTCTTAATTACAAATTATTGGGTTGCAAAGAAGATAATGTTCATGAGCTACTTTATGCAAAAGAGAAATATATTAAAAGAAGTGGGGATACCCTTGAAACACAGGGCAGTGAGTACAGCTGGATTTGCTAAGGGCTTCACTAAGGAAGGAAATCATACAGAATCAAGATACTTATGTATTTATTTTTATCGGGATAGAATTCTAATACCACAAAGTTCACCACTTTAGAGTTTACATTTCAGTGGTTTTTCATATATTCACAAGGTTGTGCAACCATCACCATTGTCTGATTCCAGAACATTTTCAGCACCCAAAGAAACCCACAGCCGTTACTGTCACTCCCTACTCACCTATCCACCCTCCTGTAGCAAAAAAGTAATTTATTTACTATCTCCATGGATTTTCCTATTCTGAACATTTTATAAAAATGGAATAACAGAATAGGAGGCCTTTTGTGTCTGACTTCTTACAGTTAGAAAGTGTTTTCAAGGTAGATCCACATTGTAGCATGTATCAGGACTTCATTTCTTTTATGGTTGAATAATATTCAATTGTATTGTTATGCCATGTTTTGTTTATCTGTCCATCAGTTGATAGACATTTAGACTGTTTCCTATTTTTGGCTATTCTGAATAATGCTGCTATAAGCATTCATTTACAAGTTATTACATAAACATATGTCTTCATGGGTATATGCTTTGGAGTGGCATATGCCTAGGAGTGAAATTGCTGGATCATGTGGTATCAGGTATTGAATTTTGTCTACCTCCCCACACCCAATTCATATGTCGACGTTGTAACCCTCATGCAACCTCATTTGGAAATAGGGTCATTGCAGATGTGATTAGCTAAGATAAAGTCATCTTCATTGGAGTAGCCCTGGTGTCCATATAAAATGGGGATATTTGGACACAGACACGCTATGTGAACAAGAAGGCAAAGATTGCAGGGATGTGTCTACAAACCAAGGACCACCAACTATGGCAACAAACACCAGAAGCCTGGAGAGAGGCAAGAAACAGATACTCTCCCAGAACCCTAGGCAGGAACCAACCCTGTGGACGCCTTGGTCTCACACCTCCAGCCTCCACAACTGTAAGACTATAAAATTCTGTTGTTGCAGAACATAATACTTTGTTCTGGTAGCCCTGGGAAACTAATTCATATGGTAATTCTATGTTTGATTTTTGAGGAACTGTCAAAGTGTTTTTCCAAAGTGGCTGTGACATTTCACATTCGCACCATCATTGCATGAGGGTTTCGATTTCTCCACATCCTAGCCAGTGCATGGCATCGTCCAACTTTTAAATTATTTTTATCCTGGTGGGTGTGTAGTGGCGCCTCGTTATGCTTTTGAAAATATCTCCTTATAATCCTTACTATTCCTGTAAGATTAACAATAATGTCTCCTCTTTCTTCCCTGATTTTAGTAATTTGAGTCCTTTTGCCCACCTCGGTCAGTATAGCTAAATGTTTGCCAGTTTTATTGACCTTTTTAAAGAACCAACTTTTGCTTTTGCTGATTTTCTCTATTTCATTTCCTTCCACTCTAGACTTTCTTATTTCCTTCCTTCTTCTTGCTTTGTATTTAGTTTCTCTTCCTTTTCTAATTTCTTAAAATGAAAGCCTAGGTCATTTATTTGAGATCTTTCTTCTTGTTTAATTTAGTCATTTACAGCTACAAATTTCCCTCAGCACAGCTTTTGCTGCATCCTATAATTTTTGGTACAGTGTGCTTTTGTTTTCTTTAATCTTAAATTATTTTCTAAATTTCCTTGTGATTTTTTCTTTGACTCATTGTTTACTTTGAAGTGTGTTGCTTAATTTTCACAAATTTGTAAGTTTCTCAAATTTCCTACTGCTGTTGATTCCTAATTTCATTACCTTGTGGTCAGAGAACATACTTTTTTTTTTTTTTTTTAAACATCTTTATTGAAGTATAATTGCTTTACAATGGTGTGTTACTTTCTGCTTTATAACAAAGTGAATCAGTTATACATATACATATATTCCCATATCTCTTCCCTCTTGCATCTCCCTCCCTCCCACCCTCCCTATCCCACCCCTCTAGGTGGTCACAAAGCACCGAGCTGATCTCCCTGTGCTATGCGGCTGCTTCCCACTAGCTATCTATTGTACATTTGGTAGTGTATATATGTCCATGACACGAGAACATACTTTTTATGATTTCAATCCTTTTAAATTTATTGAGACTTGTTTTGTGGCATAACATACGGTCTATTCTGAAGAATGTCCTATGTGCACTTGGCAAGAATGTGGATTCTGTTGTTCTTGAGTGTTCTGTGCATGTCTGTCAGGTCTATGTTTACAGAGCTGTTTGAGTCTTCTATTTTCTTGCTAATCGTCTGCCTAGTTGTTTTGTCTATTATTGAAAGTGGTTTGTCAAAGTCTCCAATTTTTGTTGCTGATTAGTTTATTTCTCCCTATATTTCTGTCTGGTTTTGCTTCATGTATTTCGGGACTCTGTTGTCGGTGCATATATGTTTATGATTGTCATATTTTCTTAGGTGATTGGTCATTTCATCATTACAGTATGTTCTTGTCTCTAGTGGCTGTCTTAAGCTTGTTCTTACTGATATTAGTACGGCCCCTCCAGCTCTCTTTTGGTTACTGTTTTATGGTGTATCATTTTCCACACTTTTATGTTCAAACCTTTTGTGCCTTTGAATATAAACTATCTCCTCTACACAACAGGTAGTTGGATCTTGTCTTTGTATCCATTCTGCCAATCTACCTTTTTTTTTTGGTGTAATTACTGAGGTAGAATTTATGTATGCCATTTTATCATGTGTTTCTTATATATCCCATGTCTTTTCTGTACCTCGATTTCTCTACTATTGCCTCCCTCTTTGTTAACTAGATATTTTTCTAGTGAATACTTTAATTCCCTTACTGTTTATTTTACTGTATATTTTTAAAGTTTTTCATGTTTATTTTGGGGATTACTGTCAACATCTTTATTTATACCAATCTTATTTGGATTACTATCAAATTAAAGTCAATGCTGTACAAAAAACTTTGTATAGATGTGGTCTCCCTTCCCCACTTATTGTCACAAAATATATCTTTATGCATTGTTTCCACCAACTTGGGCTTATAGTTATTGCAGTATGCATTTGTATTTTAAATCAAATAGGGAAAAACAGTGTTACAGACAAAAAATGTATTTTTACTGCCTTTTGTATTTACCTGTGTAATTACCTTTACTGGTGCTCTTTATTTCTTTAATGAATTCAAGTTAATGTCTGGTGTTCTTTCTTTTCAAAATAAAGGACTGCTTATAGTATTTCTTATAGGATAGATATGCTATCAATGAACTCTCTTAGTTATTGTTTATCTGATTATCTGATTATTATTGGTTATCTGGGACTTCTTAATTTCTTCTTCATTTTCTGTAGCATAGCTTTGCTGGTTACAAGATTCTTGTTTGGCAGCTTTGTTTTGTTTTTTTCTTTCAGGGCTTTTAATAAGTCACCCACTGCCTCTGGCCCCTATGGTTTCTGCCATTTGATATCTTGTCAGATCCAAGATATTTAGACTATCTGTTTTTATTTTTCTTGCATGTATTCTCCTTATCCTGGATTATTTCTAACAGTCATTGTTGCATCAATCTAGTCCCTGAAATGAAACATAGAATTTCTCACACCAGAAATGTGCACCCAAGTAATCTCAGCCCTGCAGTTATCAAACTCTTTGTCTAATCACCATCAGAGATTTTCACAGCTTACTGGCAACTTCATATTCCAAGGTGCTGCAGCCATTAGAATCTGGCTGGCCTTCTCTCTTCTCTCACGTCTACTTCCCTCCTTACCATCTCCCTGCCAAATCTCCTCCAATATCTCCTAATTCTTTTCAGACAATATGATCAGTTAGTCAGTTCTCTTCAGCTCTTATCCCGTGATTCACCTTCAGGCTCTCTGTTACATACCCAAACTCATCAAAATGTCTATAAAAACAAAAAAAAATTGCTTCTATTTAATAAGGTCTAACCTATTTTGGAAGCAATTAGCAACTCAACATTAGTCTCCTGCCCCATTAAATATTCACAGTCACATTTATGTGCAGGAGGGTCCATTGTTCTTCCCCCTTACATATAATTTCCTACAGCACATTTTTATACCATGGAGTATGATACATTTGTAAGGTCGAATTACACTATGAGTTTCTTGAGAGCAAGTAAAAGATATTCAGTATGTAGTAGATGGTGAGTTAATTTTTTTTAATGATAATGACCTAGATTGTGTTTAATTTACTTAATAAACACACTAAGCGCACACCACAATTTACTGGTGGAGCTGTGTAATATACATGTAGTGTGAGCCATATTTACAAAGGAAGTAAATAAGACAATGATAGGATGCTTATAAGGACCCAATCAGCTTGAACATGATGCTTCGTTCCACTGGACATCGTAGATGCAAATATCTCATTTTGATCCATCCTGGTCCCTAGTGACCCTCGCATACACCTGGAAGGGCCAGGTATGACCTTGCCTTTCATGTCCTGATGAAGAGGATGTTTCATTACCTTAGCTGTTAACCCCCTATAGTACTTACGGAAATTCTAGCACATCCAGACTGAATTTCCTCTCCTTTTATTCAGGTTTTATGAGTTTTTCATACATAGAAAGACACAGTAAAATTTTCAAGGAAAAAAAAAAGATTCATGGTGTGGCTGATTTGTATTCAAAAGTGAATCATCTAAAATCCATTATACTGACTTTTAATCAAAAGGCAGCTAAGATGGGAACTCTTTTTGCTACAGGGGACCCTTCTTTCTAAATGGACTATCGTCCCATAGTAATGAGGTCTTGTATAGGGACAGCACTTCACGCTCCAAGCTTTGTTACATAAAGAATTAACTCATTTTATTCACCCAGGGAGGCAGGCAAGCTTTATAAGGCTTTTTTAAAAATGAAGACACTGAAATATAGAGCAATTTGATTTGCCTTGGTCGTACTAATTATTAGAAGTAGATTCCTCTGACAGTGGTATTTAAGGTGATTTTCACAGTATCAACAGTGGCTATGGCAGGTGTAGGGGCCAAGGGGTATGAAAGGCAAGTTTAGGTAGCTCTCAACAAATACCTTTTTTTTAATTGAAGTATAGTTGATTTATAATATTGTGCTAGTTTCAGGTGTATACAAAGTGATTCAGTTATATAAGTATATAACTGATAATAATATAAATATATATATTTCAGATTATTTTACATTACAGGTTATTTCAAGATATTGAATATAGTTTCCTGTGTTATACAATAGGTCCTGTTGTTTATCTATTTTACATATAGTAGCGTGTCTCTGCTAATCCCATACTCCTAATTTATTTCTCCCCCTTCCCTTTTCCCCTTGGTAACCATAAGTTTGCTTTCTATGTCTGTAACAAACACCTTTTTTAAAACCATAAGTAATAATCTGAAAGGAATCCATGCTACTTCTGCAGCTCTTGATGATGATGAAAATAAGGCTTATGATGTTGATAATGATGGTGATGATGGTGTTATCAGAAACTAAATAAAGGCCAGGGATTGTGGAAGGGGCTTAGATTGAATGAATTTATTAAATACTCACAGAATCATTAAAAGTTGAGTGCATTGGTCTGGATCCAATCAGGAGAAAGAAACTTCACAGTAATTTGAATAGAAATTTACTATAAAGAATTTTAAAACAATTATAAGAGGACTAAAGATATAGAAGGAACTTTAAAAAGTAGTGTACAGCTGAGGGGGAGTATCTAAGGAAAGGAAAACTTGGAAGGGTTGCCTGCCTCAAGACTGGGGTGCAGACCTCATTTGACCAGTGGGTTGGAGCCCACTGCACAGTGGAAACAGTTGCTGGGTTGCCAGAGTCGAACCAGAGTCACAGGACAGAAGGACGCCACCATCTAGGGCACATGGGAGCGCAGGTGCTGGGCAGGTATGCAGAGGGAGTCCTGCTCGCGGTCACAGCAGCATTGCCATGTGAACTGTGGTACAGTGTCCATCTTAGGAGGGCCCCGGCTAGCACCCTTTGGGGAACAGGTGAGCTGAGGCAGGTGGGATGGGTGCAGATGGAGCTGGGGTGCCACTGCTGGGACAAGATAGGAGCGGCACTGGTGTGTCCACGACTTGTGAGCTGGAGCCTGTGATTCCCGAGCCGAGGTGGGGCTGCGCGGTCCCTGAGAGGCTACCTGCTTGAGGGCACGGTTGGGGCAGCGTGAATAGGGTGTCCGCGCAGACATGCAGAGCTAACTGGCAGTGCAACGGGCACAGAAAAGAGCAAACTCTGCGCAGGAACCAGGAAGAGGAGCCCCTTCCTCTGCTGTGTCTCCCCAGCTCTCTCCACACACAAAGCTTCACGCTGTGCTAACTGCAAAGGAAAAGTCCATTACATCAGAGCAGGTACTGAAGGATGGATTTCCAGCTGAGAGCAGTAAATTAAACTGGCACAGTAGGAATGCTATTAGTCCCGTTTTATTTTTATTTTTGTATTTATTACTTTTCTACGTTTTTTTAATCCCAGCTTTATTGAGGTATGATTGACAAATAAAAATTGTATGTATTTAGGTTGTACAATGTGATTTTTAAGGTACCTAATGTGATGATTTAATATATATTAACTAATAAATTTTAAATATTAAATATCATTTTATATAATTATATATTAAATATTAAATCAAATAAATATTAAAGTATATGAATATATAGAGAGATAGATGATAGATAGATGTTAGATAGATAGATAGATAGATAGACAAGAAACAGATTTAGAGGGGTTAATTTGCTCAAATAATGTATTCAGAAGGTAAAGGAGTTACCACACTCACTGAGACATTTTAACCAAAGCATGTTCTTGATGCCTAATATGACAGATGCGCTGTGGTGCGGACTTCAAGCCGTCCACACCAGAATGCATCTATCATATTAGGTATCAAGAATGGTTCCAAATCCATTCTCATTCTCATCTTTTTCCAGCCAGAGACCACGTTTCCCCAGCACTCCTCCAACCCCTGCCCTTGCTGATGGATTCGGCCAAATGTTCAAGTTCTGTCCTAGAAAGTGAGAGGAAGTGACGGCGGCCACGATCTTTTTTTTCCCCCTTAACCAGCTAAATGGCTAGAGAAACCATGACCTTACTTGCTTGCTTAGAAGCAAACATGTAAACACGTCAAGGATGGCGGGACCAGCCTCGATCTGAGCCCCATCATCACTACGAGCCCCCCACGAGCGGGAATTTACCCCTAACTGTCAAGCCAGCTTCTTCAAACTCGCCCTCATATATTCATAGGCAGATAGTTGTGTACATAAAATGTCAAAATATATTGAAAATTATTACCCGTTTTATCCTCTGATGCATATTTAATGCTCACTGAATATTTATTGGATGAGAAATGAGAGAATGCTTACCCTAATTGTGGTTAACATTAATAAACCCTGTTTAGGATCTTCCTACTGTGTGTAAGATAATATTTGTGACAATCCTACGACTCATTTCTCATGGATTACACTTTGAATTTTTTTTTCTTTGCCATGAGTTAAGAGCAATCCCAATATTTATTTCTCTCTCTTCGTTTAACACACGATTGTTCCTGAGTTGCTCCCCTCAGCGCTGCTGTGCGTTGATCTTAAGTGCGTCTCCTCTTTGAGGGCAGAGGCTATACGATGCTGACATCGATTCCTATCCATTTCAGTATGGACTCGTGGATATCTATGTAATACTTTGCATTACAATCCAGGACTACTGTATTTTGCTGTTCAGATTGTTCCAGCTTTGGTCATTGCAAGCTCTTTCAGTTTAGCTGTTGTGTCCCTTTCACATGCTGCCATCGTTTTGTTTTCTGAGGACTTTCTTACTTCCTAGAACTACAAGGATCCCCAGTTCATCTTGTACATTTCCTTCTCCAGCCCTAGAAGCAGCTTTCTCTAAGGAGTCCTGGTTCCCTTTGTTGGAGAATGACATTAGAAACCAAGGACTGTGCTCACTTCTAATGCAGTATCACTGTGTCTAGGCTCTCTCAGAGGACAGAACTAGAAAATGCATGTATGTTTACTAACCCATGTGTACGCACGTATCTATAAATTATTTAATCTATCCATCTGTATCTATATCAGGTTAAACATGAGTTCATACTGATGCCTCTGCATCTAGTTTAGGAACAAATGATTCATTCTAGTTTTTCTCCCTTGTTTAACAGAAATTTCACACTCCAACAATAAGGAACCCGACTCCCTCCAACTGGCATTGATTTGTTTAATTGTTCAAATCTATTATACACGTGTAGTAGTATCAGAACTGTTAATCTGTAATACCGTGCTAGTTGTCTTCTGACTAACCTTGAGTTAGTTGTCTTCTCACTTAGATTATGGGTTTTTCATTTTAAAAAATTATTTGTGTGTAACCAAGGAAGATTACTTCAGCTTGGTATAAAATTCAGATGAATGTTGTGATGAGATGGGTGACAAGATATTGCAAAAATGTAAGACTCTGAATGGAACATTAGCATATAATTGATTTTATCTGGATTGTTTCAAGATCCCTTGAAAAAGGTGCTCTGATTAGCTTTTGCTGTTGATTCTTGGTTGCATGGAGTATGAAAGAATTATTATGAAGCTCCATTAGGAAAAGATAAAAAGAAAATTAGAGAGCAAAAATTTACCTCTGAGATTAGTACACACAATCCCATCATGACACATCAGATTTTAACATCCTAATGCTGGTATTCTCTTAAATTTTCAGTTACTTTCCAGGTGTCTGGACACCAACCCATTGTCACAAGCAATGTGTGTAGATCAGGGTTTCCCAACAGTGTCACTATTGACATATTGACAGATAATTCCTGTGAATTACAGAATGTTTAACCTTTATCCATTAGATTTCCACCTACCCTCCAACCCCAGTTGTAACAATCAAACTGTCCCCAGGTGGTGTCAGATGTCCACTACAGGGCAATATTGTCCTCATTCGTAAACCACAGGTATAGATTTGAGGCTTGGTTGGATCTATTTTAAAATTTTCTTTGATTATTTGTTTTTAAGTGAAAAACGCCTCTGCCATAGATGAAGAAGAGGTTTGCACTTATATGCTCAGAGCTGATGGTCTCAATTGGGCTCCACAATAATACCATTTTCTTAGCCAGATATGTGTATATGTGAGACAGATGTACTCTTAGACTTTCTGCTGCATGGCTCTTTTCAGAAATAACTTTTAAAAACGGGGCTCAGCAGGTCTGTGGCTTTCAAATATTTTGTAGCTGAAGAACCCAGTTTCCATCCAGACATCTTTGGAGATGAGAAGTAGAG
The DNA here is from genome assembly GCF_028564815.1 of Eubalaena glacialis. NCBI lineage: Eukaryota > Metazoa > Chordata > Mammalia > Artiodactyla > Balaenidae > Eubalaena > Eubalaena glacialis. Next base: position 93,107,385 of record NC_083729.1, read on the forward strand.
GGGACAGGTGAGAGATTCAGGGGGGAATTTTCAATCCCAAATTAAAGAATATTTTTTAAAATAAAACTTTCAGATATACGTCTAACCTTTGGGAATAACCAAAAGTTCCTTGAATAAGTAAACTTTTACCCACTCACAATTTGCTTTTACCATTAATAAATTGTGCCAATGCAGCCTCTTTAATTACAGCCTATTATTAAACAGTGCTGCCTTTCTCTAGTTTAAAACTTAGAATCCAGTTCTTCATTGAAAGAGAGATTTTCATTTATTTTTCATTTGAAAGGCATGCACTGTCCTGGGTGTGTTTAGGAGTTCCCTCAGTGAATTCACCATAATTGGCTGAAATATTTTTACAGAATCTGATCCAGGTTGAGTTTGCCAATGCTATGAATTACAGAACAGTTCTTCCTGACATAAACAGTTGTCAGTCTATGGAAATCAGTGCTGCTTGAGGTTAACTTATATCAGAAGGTTAATGCTTAGGCTCTTAACATTGTGGACTTTTAAGGCTCAGATATTCCTGGCGTGACAAGTAGAGACAGAGGCCAGTCATCTTGGCAGGACACTTAGTGAACACTTGCCTGGAACACATTATTTTTCCAGGCCTTTAGCCCTTACGAGGGAAGAGTCTAAAAGGTCCTTAGAATCCATCCTTCATTCTAAACCTAAGTTGGCTGATGGTCAAGCAGGATAAATAACTTACTCATAGTCTCCCAGCTGGCTTGTGGGCGTGACAGGTCAGAACTTGCATTGTCTGTATTTCTCACTCCCAGCTCATGTCTCTATCTGCCAGGCCTCCCTCCAGGGCATAGGAGCCAGTCTGATGGGTGGTCCACTCATAGTCAAAGGGGTCAGAACCCAGGGTCTCTGAACAGAAGTTCAGAGCCAGAAAAGGCCAAGCAGAGATGACCTGGGGATATCATGACTTCTTTCAAATACAAGCATACCCTGAAGTCCATCACAGTATATCCTATTCTATTCTATTCTACTGTATCATGACATATCACATACTATATTACATGAAAAAAGCTAGCAGGGCTGTGGGTGAAGTCAGGTGGCAGCTGGGCCCCCTGGCCCCAAGCCCTCTTTCACTTTCCTTTTGGCCAATCAGCACAGGAAAAAAAAAAAGAGAGCTAAAATGTAAAATGTAAGTATCAGGAAAATGCAATTTTCTCTAGTAAAGTACCAAGAAGAGAGGAAGATGAAGATGACTAGTAGGGAACAAAATGAGATGGGAATGGGTATCTGGGCAACCAGAGCATCAGGAGGAATAGGAAGACTTATTCTATGCCACCATGATTGTCTTAGGTCAACTGGCAGTCTCAAGGAATGGGAAAAAAGGACAAGCTCATTCAGAAATTCATTCAATGGGAGATGGTAGGCAAATATAAACTGTGCCTGATTCACGACATTTACATCAAGGTCTTGGTAGGTGTAACAGAAAATGGAGAAATAAAAAGCAATTCCAAAAGAAAAAAATGGATTCTTCTTAAATCTGTGGCTGAAATGGATGTGTCTTTCAGTCAGAACCGGTCTGTTAGGTAAAGCATTATGAAGCTGTTATCACCCTTAGCTGAGAATGCCGATTCTCAAAAAAGAAATAAGAAAAAGAAAAAAAAAGACCCAAAATGAAACAGATGAAGATTCCAGGAATTTTGTAACAAGGCAGAAAGGAAATGACTTTATGCTGATTTTCCATAATGTTGTGTATCCCACATAGGAGCTCAAAGAGGCACAGTCGAACTGATTAACCCAAAGGACAAGCCATGGTGGGTGTCCACAGAGCAGGTTTTACCTTATTCTTGAACTCATACCAATCCCTCTCTCGCCTGTGGTTGAACCAGGTCTGGTCTCTGACTAGTCACAGGGTGACATATTCAAATGTCAAAACTGCAGAAACCTGACCAGCAGCCAGAGACTAGGGTAGACCCAGAATAATTGGACGACCAAGTCGATTTAAGCTATTTTCCTTAGAAATTGGGTTACAGAAGTCCTCCTCTGAGAAACTGCACAAAGGCTGCTTGTTGCTCTTTATTAAAATTATTATCCAAACCCTCTCAGAAGGGGTGTCACGGTTGGTTTCCACAAAAGGAGGTTCACCTGTACCATCAACTTATTGCAAGAGAAAAGGTTATATGTGAAACCAGAGGCACCATTTAGAGAGAGACAGAGGGAGAGAGATGAGTAGATTTTATTAAGCAGAAAATTGGCAAAGGCTTGACGATCTCTTGCTAAGGCTGTTAATGGCATCTCCCCACAGATCGCAGAGCCTCAGGTTAGCCTGAATTGAAAAATGGCAGCTGCGTGTGTGTGTGTGCACGCGTGCGTGTGTGTGTACGTGTGTATTTGGGAAGGGGCTGTGGATAGTGATAGGAAACAATTCAGGCTAAATATAAAAAGCGTCACTTAACGTAGCCACAACCAAGAGGCTTCTTGTGTGTCCCACTCGTGCCGCACCCCTGGGTCGTCACAGCATAAGGCAGAGCACCCCAGAGCACGTCGTGTGGGAAACGGAGCTCCAAGCTACACGGGATGCTTTAGATCACACTTAGAAAACCTGCAATGGAAAAACCTAGTGATGATCCTCAGACATTTTATTGTAGCTGTGTGCTAAAATATGCAAACATTTTCCAACGATGTCAGCTTCATCTTTCTTAGCTCATCCACGTATGACACAGTAAGTGCCATCCTAAACTGATAAATCTGGCAATGATTTCAGCACGGGCCCCCGCCCCCCGAGCCTTCCTTTCTTCTGAAACGATCTCAGAGAGCTTCACGTAGAATATAACCCTAAGAGCAAGTTGGATGGATGGGTTCTGTGTTCATTTTCAAAATCCGAGTAGCTAGCTGACAGATGGCCTTCCTTGATTACTATGACCATACCCCAAAGTGCAAACCGGACAGCTCCTGTTCCTCTTAACATCCTTAATACCTTTAGAACATTTCATGCTTAGCACTCTTGAACAGCTCCCCTGGAGTCGTGATGATAAACTCCAGCCTCCTTGGAGAGCTCCGGAAGGGCCTGTTTCCTGCACCAGGGCTGGTTCCCAGCCTCACTGCTTGTTGCTGTGTCACTGCACTCAAGGCATTGGAGCTGACTGCACCCCTACACCTGCTCTGCCCTCAGACAGTCCCAGGTGTGTCAGGAGCTGTTAGATTGTGTGCCCGGAATAGCCGCCACCCCCTCCTCTCTGCCTGGTTGACCCCTGCCACTCATCACTCACCCCAGGTCAGGTGCCAGCATCCCTCTCCCTGTCGGCACCCTTGCTTTGTCTCCCACCGTTGTCTGCACTTCCCTTTATTATTACAGCCATTCTCGCACAGTATTGCCATTGCCTGTATGCACCCTTGTCATCGTGGGCCTTTGCAAAGCAGGCACTGTCTCATTTTACAAGCTTAGTGCCTAGCAGCATGATGGCATTGCAGGCAATGCAAGATGGAGTGGATGAATAAACTCAACAGGAAAAATATCTCATAGTCCTCCTTTCTGAAAAAGATGCACTAGAGGTGTGTTTTACAGACCTGCCGGACTACCTGAAGTTATTTAAAATTGGTGTTGACCAAGGGCTTTACAGATGTGTTTAGAAAATACCTACCGTGTATGGAACACCTAGTTTAGAATTTAAGACCAAGAAGTGGGTTAGTGGAGGCATGGATTATAATTGTATTCTGCCAGTTTATAAAAAATAATTGTACCATGCATTTTAGATCATGCGAAGGATCCTGAAAGTATGTTTCCACTAATCTCTCCTCCTTTTTCCTATTCCTCTGCTGTGGAAGCAATCATATGGTTGGAGCACGGGTACAGAGTAAGGGCCAGGAGAAGAACGGAAGTCTTGAAATGGTCAGGGTGGATTTTTAAAGCAAGGGGCAACCCCTACTGGACCGTATCCTGACGACACCTTTGGGGACACTTCCACAGTACAACTGCTCTCCCAACAGTCTAGCCAAAGTATTTCACGGCTTTTCCTTTTACCACAAACACCACATGCTCCCCTCTCAGATGAGAACCTTGTCTTCTACCAAGAAAACAGAAGCAACCGAAAGGGGGACTTCTTCATCTTCCCTCCACAAAGTCCACCAAGTCTCCTGCATCCCCTCCCCTCCTGTAAAGAGGGACAAAGTACGCACGTGCCTGCCATTCCTCACTGTGGGGGAAACCACCCCAGCACCGTCTCGTGGGCTTCGCTCCTGCGTTACACCTTATTATTATTGTCTTTTACACAATCAATTCCTCTTTCTTGATTTATTCCCATTATGGTGCAGTATTTCTCATCTTTAATACACAAGCCCTTCCTTCATCCTACGGCTCTTTCTGGTTGTTTCTCCATTTCTCAGTTCCACAAGACAGCGAAAGAGACCAGAATACACTGCCCCCAAGTATGCCACTTTGGATTATTTTGAGCTGAAAGCAATTGAGAATCAACATATGCAGAAATAAGCCTCCTTGGAGTTTCCCTTATTGGACTAAGAAAGGAACTTCTAGAAATGAGGAGTGCCTTAAATCCACGAAGCAGACAGGAAGCTGGCACTGAGACGGGCCTGTACAGACAAACCTTACAAAAGTAACCCTGATCTTACATTAGTTTCCCCATATATTTACCTTCCCGCAATTTACTGCCCCTAGAAATTCGAAACCCTTTTCCTGTGTGTCTTCACTTCTCCACAAATGTATTGCCCTTTGTTAGAATGGTATATAAGCCTCCAGGCTAGACTATGTTTATGGGGTTTTCATTTCATTTCTGTAAAGCCCCATATGTACACCCTGTGCCAGTGAGAGAGGAGAGGGTCTCCCAGTTCAAGCAGATGGCAGACAGTGAGCCCAGGACCGCCTGTGTGTTAGTGCCCAGTGGAGTTAATAGATGTGCCACAGCTGTCCCCCGACTGCAGCTCAGGGTGCCCCAGGATTCAGGAGGGAAAAATTCAGGAAAGTGGGAGGTAAATAAAAGATAATAGATGTGTTACAGAATGAGACTGAGTTTCATTTTTGGCCCTGGAGCCAACTGTGCAGTTTCAACCATCTCGCGTGAGCTGCTCTATTTGTGCACATTGGGAGTCAAGGCCATTCTGGGACTGGGGGCTGGGAGGCACCTGATGGCCCGAAACGGAAACGTGCACACTTTTCGGCTCCAAAATAATTCCACCTGCGCCACCTGGAAAAGCAGCTGCCCAGAGATGAGGAAAGTTTCTGTAGGTTGGACAGTTGCACACAGAAGCCACAGAAACGGAAAAGCCAGGATCAGAGAGTAAAGCAGTGTTAAATCAGCGCAGTGCGGGGCTGCCGGCAGCACTGAGTGCAAATACACCCCAGGGAATTCAGCGCTGATTACCCAGGGCTGTGCTTCTCTCACCTCTCTTCAGCATTCCTCTTTGCTCACCACGCACTTTTGGGTTTTCCTGCATTTCCAGCTGTTACTGGGTCACCTGCAAGGTGCAGCACGTGGCTGCGTGCACGTCAGGATTTCCATATAGACAGCTTCTCACCGCTCTAGCGGTTCCCACGAGCAGAGCGGGAAGCCTCTTCAGTGCACGCGCGTGTGTACAAGTGTATATATACGTTCATGTGTTTATTTCCGTAACAGCAGCTACACTACAGAATCCACTGGTTTGATCATTTCAACTCTGCTCTGCTTGGAAAGCTAATAGAACAAAACCCAAAGAAAAGACATCAAAGTCACAATTCATTTCGCGTGACCTCCACCTGCCACTACAGAGTCGAGTTGCCTGTGACCTTTGGGGGAATTTCGGTCAAGAAACAGCCTGGGAAGGTAGATCAGGGGCCAAGAGACCTTGCTCATTTGCCTCTGAGCTCCTGTAGAGAGCTGCTATTTTAAGGACTGGAAAGGGTATACACGTGTGACACTGTTGCCGTAGCTCCCATTTGACAATGCCAAGGCTTTTGGCTGGATCTTATGCACAGACTCAGCGATGCCCCTCATCCTTTGTTTACGCTTTCCCCCTGCAGACAATCTGCTGCTCTCAGCTCCTGAGCCACGGCTTCCTGGGTCCTCTTTCACCATCTCACACCCCACAGCTTCATCATTGTGGAAAATGAGAACAGGAACTGAACTCTAGTGATACTGTTTCCATCACCTGTTGCAGTGGAAACCTGGACATGATGTACATTGACACTGAAGAACACAGCATCCAATTCCCCGCTATATGAGGGTTTTTTCATATTTATTTTTTTGCTATATATTACTTCACAGTCTCATCTGCTACTGCTTCACTCTGAAGTCCTTGGGGACAAAGACAGAGTCTTGGACATATTTTATTTCTAGCGTCTAGCCAGTGTCTGGCACGTGGGAGACACATGTAAATTAGCTGTCGGATTATTTTAATAGGTCATCACGGAAGGGTTCCTGAAGAGTGTGGGTCCCAGTCTGCTTATTAATCTGGTAATAGGTTAACTGGAGGAGGTTAGAAGCTGGAGTTTGTTGCAATAGTCCAGTTTCACAATATTAAAAGGTAAAACTAAGTTTGAAGATTTTATTCACTCATTCAACAAATATTCGATGTCTGTTATATGCTAGAGCTCATAAACAGTGAGGGAACACATAAAGATGCCTCTGTGAATAGTTATAGTGGGAGAGTCAGGCAGGAGACGAGAGACTCGAACCCACATTCTACATAATTCTAAGGACAACAAATGCGGCAGGGGAGAGGGCTAGGTGTGCAGTGACCAGGGAGCCTCACGTGAGGTCCCTCTGAGCAAGCACCCGAGGGAAGTGTGGGGTGATCGTGCACGTGTCTGAGGGAAGTATGCTCTGGTTCACAGGCTGTGGGGCAGTAGGATGCCCAGATGTCCTAGAAATAGCTGGGAGGCCAGGCCGGCTAGAGCAGAATGAAGGGGCAGGTGAAAAGGGGGTGAGGTCCTAGATCCTGGAGGACTTCCCGGGCTGTAGTGAGGGCTTTCCTTCGTTCCTGAGTGGGAGGAGACATTGAGGGAATAATGACGTCACGTAACTGGTATTTTAACAGGATCGCTCCGGCTGCCGTGTTGAGAATACATTGTCAAGGTCACAAGAAAGGATACTAAATTTAAAAAATATATTGAAAGAGTTTAGGCATGGATGGTGGTAGCTTGAAGGATGGTGTATCGTAGTGGAAGGGACAGACGGTAATAAGATTCCAAGGGGATTTTGTGATGTGATATGAAAGAAAAAAGAAATCAAGGCTGACGTTCAGGTTTTGTTCTAAACAGCTGGAAGGATAGAGGAGAACAATCTAGATATCAGGGTGGTACAGGGAACGTGAGTATCAGAAACGCAACTCGCGACATGTAGTTTGAAGCCTCCTGAGCGCTCAGGTGGGTCAAGTGGGCAGTTGGATGGATGGGTGTGAATGTTGGGTAAGGGGCCCAGAGACTTGCATTTGGCATGGTCAGCATGGGGACCCATGTGACAGGACGAGATCATACAGGACATGGGTGTTGACAGCAACGAGCAGAGGTCGGGGGCACCTAATTTTAGAGGTTGGAGCAATGAGGGAAAGGACAAAGTAGACAAAGAAGGAGCATCCATAGAAAGAAGAGGGAAAGAAGATGAATATAGGTTTGTGGAAACCAACTGAAGAAAATTTCAAGGATGAGAATGATAACTGTGTCAAAGGCTGAGGACAAGTAGAGTAAGATGAAGACTAAAATGTTACTGTTGGAATTTTTTTCTAGCTTTTAGCTGTATTCCTTCATTTCTGGTAAAATTTTCTATTGATAGAATTTAAAACGTAGAAAAGTTGGTAGAATAAAACAAGGATATTTCCTATACTCTTTACCCATATTCACCAAGTGTTTCTGTTTTGCCCTATTTGTATTATAAATTTCTCTCTCTATATCTACATATGAATATATAGATACGTATTTTTCTTCTGAATTACTTTTTGGAATTATCATGTCCCTTTACTCCTAAATAGTTGAGTAAATAGTTCCTAAGAATGAGGACATTCTCTTATATAATGCTGATATCGTTGGCAACATTGACAAAATTAAGAAAGATTAATATATAATGATCTAATCTATTGTGTCCATGTTAATTTTTCACTAGTCCCCATAGTTATGGTTTATTGATAAACTATAGTTTATAGTTTTTAAATTATTGTTTTCCTAGTCTAGGATCAAATGCAGGATCATACATCTCAATTAGTTGTCGTGTCTCTTTTAATTTCGAGGTGTTTCTCAGCTTTTCTATATCTTTCCTGACCTTGATACTTTGGAAGAGTACAGACCAATGATTTTTAGAATGTACTTCAATTCGAATTTGTCTGACGCTTCCTCATGATTAGGTGAGGTCTTTTGGCAGGAATGGCATCAGGGTGACATTACATCCTTCCCAGAACATCCTATTAGGGGGCACATGATGTCATTTAAGATGGTGTTTGCCAGGTTTCCCTACAATAATGTTACCATTGTCCCTTTTAGGTAATTTTTTGTGGTGATAATTTGTGGGGAGGTCATTTTAACATGTAAATATCCAATTCTACATTAAATAACCTATTAGTTTTGAAACACACTGATCATTTTCCAAGTCCACCGTTCGTTTTATATTAACACTCAACTGTGAGGAGGAGCTTACTGTTCTTCATTTTTTATTATCTGGTTGGTTGTTTTCCTTGTTTATATCGTCATGTATTAATGACTTTTTATTATTCAGTGGGTGCTGATCCATTACTATAATTGCTTCTTTTTACGTTCAAATTGTCCCGAAAGTGACCAGGGCAAACCCGTTCATGTTAGTACCTGTGACCTTGTGACCTTGTGACCTATGACCTCCTCCCACGATTCTTTCAGCACTTCTCCATTTTCTGGTGCAATAAGATGTCCCAGGACCATCTCAGAATTTCCCTGTCCCAGCTGTGGCCTCATTTATCTAAGGAAACCTTTTTCATTTTACTGGAGAATGATATTTAGAAAACAAGATCTGGGTGTTTATCGGACATTTGTGTATCTTCCTTTGTGAGTTTTCTATTCAATATTTCATATTTGGTGGTATAGTTTTCTCTATTTTCTACTTTGAATTGTCTCCAAAAGTGAATTAATTAAACTCAAACTGAAACTTGGATGAGGTGAAAATTCCTAAAGGAAATAATTGTTCTTCCCTAAAGAAAACTCCAAAAGTCAAATACATACAATTTTTTCATAAAACGTGATATTACAGAGGGGTATAATATTCATACCTGTTCTACTTTCATTATTGAAGGGTCACACCCTTCATCTTGCCCTTTTCCTCAATCAACCTTAATGTATTCTCATGGATTAAATTGCCAGTCTAATATCCAAAAAACTGCGGTAAGTATTAAACACATTAGAATAATTATTAGCTAATTATCATATCTATTTTTAAATGAATTATATCCTTTCTAAGAAATGTCACAATACTTCTACATGCAACACATTATTGGAATAACACATTAAATCTAAGAAAATTTATGTCGGTCATCTAACTCGGGATATACAATCTTTTGTCCAAATTCTTACAGACGGGCCCCACTGATGCCTAACCTTCCCAGCGAAAGTGAGCACTTGCTTTAACTGCTGGTTTTCTCCCGGTGGGTGTGTGTCCTCAGCTCCCCGCTGGGCCCCCCACTGATGCCAGGGATGGGAAGCTGAGGGCTGACTCAGAAAACACTCTCTTTAGCTGCGGGATTGAGGCAGACGCTCAGCTCCTCAGTGGGGCCCGCTGACACCAGGGGAGGACGGGGGTGGCAGGGCAGCCTCACCGAGTCCCAACCCTCACACGTTGCCCCCACCAACCCGACTCCCCCAGCTGATGCCGTGAAGGTGAGTGGGTTCAGCCTCCCTCTGGGCGTCACTGACTGTGAGTGGAGGGGTGGAGGGGAGTGTTGAGTAGCCTGGCTGCCTTCGGGTGTTAAATCTTCCTGCTGCTAGGTGAGGGGTGAGGCTCAGCTCACAGGGGGATCCTGCCTCTGAGGGGAGGGGCTTCAGAGAGCTGCTGCCTGCATAGTGGGTGGGAGGTGGGACAGAAGACCTGAAGAGACATTTTTCCAAAGAAGATAGCCAGATAGTAAATAGGCACTTGAAAAGATGCTCAACATCGCTACTCGTCAGGGAAATCAAAACAAAACCCCAATGAGATATTGCCTCACACCCGTCAGAACGGCCATCATCAAAAAGTCTACAAATAACAAATGTTGGCCAGGATGTGGAGAAAAAGGAACTCTTGTTCACTGTTGGTGGGAGTGTAAATTGGTGCAGCCACTGTGGAAAATGTTATAGAGGTTCCTCAAAAAATTAAAAATAGGACTACTATATGATCCAGCAATTCCACTCCTGGGAATATACTGGGGAAAAATGAAAACACTAATTTGAAAAGATACATGCACCCCAATGTTCATAGCAGCATTATTTGCAATAGTCAATATATGGAAGCAACCCAAGTGTCCACTGACAGATGAATGGATAAAGAAGATGTGGTACATATGTACAATGGAATATTACTCAGCCATAAAAACCAAAAAATTCTGCCATTTGCAGTGATGTGGATGGACCTAGAGATTATTATGCTTAGTGACATAAGTCAGACAGAGAAAGACGAATACTGTATGATATCCCTTATATATGGAATCTAAAAAATAAAACAAAAGAATGTATATGCGAAACAGAAATAGACTCACAGACATAGAGAACAAACGAGTGGTTAACAGTTGGGAGAGGGAAAGGGACAGGGGCAAGATAGGGGTAGGGGATGAAGAGATACAAACTACTATGTATAAAATAGATAAGCAACAAGGATATATTGTACAGCACAGGGAATCATAGCCATTATCTTGTAATAACATATAATGGAGTATAATCTATAAAAATACTGAATCACCATGCTGTACACCTGGAGCTAATATAATATTGTAAAGCAACTATACTTCAATTTTTAAAAAGTCAGTGGTAAGTAGATACTGTGGGACTCCTTGAATGTAAAGTAGGAAAGCAGGTGGACCAGTCTGTTGATAGAGGTCAGTGGTGGTTACTGTGGGAAGGGTAGTGACTGCTAGACCTCACGGGGACTCCTGGGATACAGGTGTGTCCTGTGCCTGGGTGCTGGTTACACAGACATGCTCACTGATATAACGAATATTATCCTCCAATACAAAGTTTAAAGAATAGTTTACTAGAGGAAAGCTGTATACAAGAAAGAAGTGGAATCTTGAGAAAATGACATCATCTTTCTTGGAAACAGTAAGAACGTTCTTCTTTATAGTTTGAAATTACACTGAACTCTTTAATTCCATATTTAAGATTTTCTCACCCTCTCCCCAAAATCCTACTTTGAATACATTAAAAAAATCAAATGGTAGCTATAGATGCTAGTTTGCAGCTCTAAATGCCTTTTATAAAATATGTTCTTCATTATTTTAAGAAAAGGAATTATAATCCATCTTTACTATTTCATCCCCCACTTGAAAGACAAAAATCTTGTCAAGATTAAAAAAAAAGGGGGGTTTTCTTTACCCTGACATTACCATTATAATGTATTTATAACACAGCACGATTTCTATCCTGTTTTGCAATGCAATGCAATGCACTAAGATGTTGAAAATTCAAAATCATCAAAATATGACTACAGCATGACCATGGCAGAGAGAAGCAAGGAAAGGCAAGCATAGGAAGACACCATCCTGATCTCAGGATTATTCTGATAATTCAGCACTCAGTGTCTTCATGTAGTCAAGTTTCCCCAATATAAATTGTTCTAGCTCTGGCACTGCTGTTTCCCAGGCAATTGCTTTTAAAGCAGAACACATTCTAATGCTAAGTAAGTGTGCATGCCTTGGTGCTGAATATCATTTCTTATTCTAAGACTAGAGTATTAAAAATAAATATTTGCAGCCCCTATGATAATAAAATAAACACACTCCAATGAGAATGTAAGGGCAAAAGAAGAAAAAACATTTAAATGCTGAAATTATTTAAAAAAGAAAGAAAGAAAGAAAACACAAGCAACTGTTTGGCCTTTTAGAACTCATTGGTTTGAAATGAATTATTTGCTGATTAGGAATTTTGCTGTTGTTGTTTTTTTCCCCTTAAATTAATAGTATCTAGTTAGATAAGCAAATCTATCCTTTTTTGCTTAGATGGACCCCAGTTTATATAACAGCATAGAAATTTATTAATTAATGTTCTACTAATGCAAATAAATGTCCTTCACACACAGCAGACAAATAAAATCACCAACAAAATCATGGTTTAATTATTTCCTTAATAGCAACTTGAAATCAATACATCAACCTAATACCCACTGCCAAGACTTAATTCCCATCATATTCACTTGCTTTTATGTGGTTTCAAGCAATCAGAAGATGGAGAAGAGAGAATGCATTTCATTCATATTATAATAACAACTTTAAAAAATTACAGATTTAATGTTTCAAAGGGAGCAAAACAAGGAAAAGGCAATGAATAAAGAGGACAAGCACCGGTGTGTTTCATAGCTCCGGCATCCACTTCCAGGGCTGAGAAAAATAGAAGCAACCATCTTATCCCCACTGGCTCCAGCTTCACCTCCAGGATAAATCAAACAGCTGAGCATATGTCCATGAATCCAGGCTCTCAAATTACTTTCCTGATTTGGTCACCAGTTGACGTGATCTTGCAAAGCTTACTTCCTTTTCCTAAGCACAGGTGGTTTTAGAAACAGTTGCCTCTTTTGCATAGCGGACAATCACTAAATGATGCTTTTTATAGAAAAGGTGCATTCCATTAAATTGTTTATAACGCATATTTCCTCAAAACAAATCATATTTTTCTTACAGACCTTCCTGAGGCCGTTATATTCCTATAAAGAAACTATAAATTCCCCAGACACAACATTCAGATTCAGATTCTATTTATGTTTATTGGCTGAGCAATGAAAAAATGTCTGGCGGTATTTTAGGAATGTTCACATACTTCATGAAATTTAATCCTTACAACAATCAGTTATGAAATTTATTTTTTTATGACAAAAATAAAGCAGTTACTACTTTTTTTTTTTTTTTTTCTTTAAGCAAATAAGGAGGACTTCCCTGGTGGCGCAGTGGTTAAGAATCCGCCTGCCAATGCAGGGGACACGGGTTCAAGTCCTGGTCCGGGAAGATCCCACATGCTGCGGAGCAACTAAGCCCGTGCGCCACAACTACTGAGCCTGCGCTCTAGAGCCCACGAGCCACAACTGAGCCTGCGTGCCGCAACTACTGAGCCCACGTGCCACAACTACTGAAGCCCGCACACCTAGAGCCCGTGCTCCGCAACAAGAGAAGCCACTGCAATGAGAAGCCCGCGCACCGCAGTAGCACCTGCTCGCCGCAACTAGAGAAAGCCTGTGCACAGCAACGAAGACACAACGCAGCCATAAATAAAAAATATAAATAAATAAATAAATTTATAAAAACAAAAAACATATAAGGATTTGGGGACTCAGAGAGGTTAAGTGACTTATGAGGTGATAGATCTACGAAGTGGTTACGCTGAGATTGAAAACTGGGCTCCTTCCTGCATGTTTTCTATGTAATAAACCATTACTGAGAAAAGAGGCGACGACCTCCCAGCAGACTCCCCGCAGGCCCTCAGAAGCCCGGCCTGGCTGCAGTTTTATCTTCACAGCCTTTCACTGACTGTGTGCGGCTTCTGTGGCACTGACTTGCCCCCAGCCCTCATATCCTGTCGCCTGGACCAGAGAAATGGTATCTCTGTCAAAGCACCCAGGGACGTAACTGCTGCTGAGCCAGGAACGTATCTCATTTGTGTGCCCACAATTCCTAAAGAGCTGAGCCGTGGTATTGACCTGCTAGGAGGCACTTGCCTGGAATAAGCGTTTCTTCATTTATTCAGTAAATACTTCATTTTAAGGAATTACACGAGCATGGCAAGCACTGCATTAGACACTGGGAATAAAGCAGAGCCCCCCAGTAACAGTCTAAGTAGGAGACAGACATGTCCACAGTCACAGTTGCTCTGGCTACGTCCCAGGATGTGTGAGGATCCGTCCAGGGGCAGAGGGGGCTGCACTGGGCATTCTGGTCAGTCCAGAGAGACTTTGCAGAAATGTCCCTGAGGTTCCAGTACAGTGAGGGCTCACATTGCACTGGAGATCTCTAAGTTTGCAAAATTAATTAATGTTGTATACCACCTTACAATTTTACATTAAGAAATGAAGTATACGACCATTCTCCAGAAGAGCTAATCAGACGAATGGCAGGCCAAGTGCCACATTGAACACACTTCCCAATGTCTTGTGGATGCCCCGTTCGCTCCTTGACAAAAAGGGCTGAAGACCAGCGGACTTTATCAAGATCCCCTGGAGTTGATAAATCCCCCAAAATCTCTGTATAAGAACAACCGAGGCTTCCTTTCAAGTTCATCAACATTAGACATTACCAACTTCATCAAAATACCCTTATAATGATGTTTAACCTACAATCACATGAATAAGCTTTATTTACTTTTAAGATGAAATGATTACACGTATTAATTCGTACAGGTATTGCTAATCTACCTGAGTTCCTTTTGTATTTGGCCTGTTTCCCAAATCGCGCAAACTTACCATTTTTGTCTGCATTCTCTCCAGGTTTCTCTTCAATGCCTAGACACTGATGCTCTTCAAAGAGATGGGAAAATAGGTGAAGAGGCAACAGGGGAGAAGACTTAGGCATTTTAACTTGGGGGTTCTCATTTACAACAGCTAAGACAGCCCTTTCATTTAGGGACTCTGTGGGCTTTAGCGCAGAAAAGCCTAATCACAGGAACTCAGACCTCAGCAGAGTCTGGGAGCCCAGAAGGAAACAATGACAGGCTGGATATAAAGTCTAGTGTTTTGACTTTCAAGTCCACATAGCCTGACCCTCTTAGAAAGAGCTTGGGCAGAGAGCTGATCAGATGCCCCATGGGCTGTGCTACAGTCAGGGACCACAGGACCCTAGCTGGCAAAGAAGAAGAAGAACCAAGGATGAGAAATGCTGTCTTCGGACCACGGTGTTTCTGACAGGATCCTGCGGTTACGGCAGTGCCCCTTAGCTACTCCGGATCACACAGCTGTGAGAAAAGGGAGGAAGAGTCCCAAAGCATGTACAGCGTCTGATGTGTCTGTAATGCTGTGTAGTGTTCAGGTTCTCAAATCCAACTTTCACAAAATTTGGGGAAATGCTGGCGTGTCCGGAGGGCATTAGCTGGAGGCAGGGAGCTCAGGCAGTCCCCGTGACCACAATGATGCTTTGATCGGCAATGTTCCTAAAAAAGTTTACAGGCCAGTTTGGTTCTTTTAGAAAAAAGTATTACGTGACACTGTAGGAAAATCTAAACATTCGGATGATACAAACAAAGAGACTTAGGAATTTTGTGTGATCTATGAAAGAATAAAGGCGAATTTTTAGCTGATTTTATGAAGTCTGCTTGTAAAATAACTAAATAGGGAAACAGAAGAAGGAGCAGAGCCAGGACAGGCTGTGGTCTGTCAACGTCTCCCTTATAAATTCCTAGAGAGAAGGTCAGGGCCAAGGGCATGGTGGGCCCTGGGGGCACAGGCGTGGCCGGGGCCGGGTGTGGATAGGGAGGGAGAGAAATGGGAGGGAAGGGGGACGGAAGGCACTGACCACATGGGGCAGGAGATGGGTCTGGGAGTGCATAAGACCAGAATAAAGAATAAAGCAAGAAAAAAGAAACACGTAACTGGATGTAACACGACATCATATCAAAGTCAGTGAGGAAAGGATTAAGGATTCATAGAGTATCTTAATGACATAGCATAGAAATGGAGATTTTTAAAGCCAAACCATGAGCAAGTGTAGGAATATAATTCATATAATTAACTTCCTGGATAAAGAAGAGGACCACCAGTAGGAAGTGTGAAAGATGGCTTTGAGCCAATAGCTAGTTTATGTCCCAAAAAAGTCAGAATAAGGTAAAGGCTTCTTCTTCTGTATCAGCCAGATAATATTATTATTCCATGTAAGATTATAATCTCATTCTCTGCAATGTCCCAGATCCCGGAATGAAGTTGGAAGTTAAAATGAACAAACAAACACAATCCCTATTTGGATTTGCAGACACTGAGGTGGGAGCCAGTCCACTCACAGCAGTGGGATGGGAGGGGGTCCTCGTTTGAGCCCTGGTGCCTGGTGACACGTGGGCTTGCGTGGCACTCGCAGCGAGCTTTTCACGGCTGTGAACCTTGCTCAGGTTTCCAAAGCTCAGGTGTGCAGGCGGGAGGGGTTGAGCGAGGTGCTGGGTCCTTCTGTAAGGGAGCCTCAGTTTCCCTATCCTGAAGCTGAGAGGGTTGACCTCTGTTATCTCTAAGATCTAAACCTCCAAGAGTGAATTTGCATCATTACACCTGTTTGTTTTATTTATTTATTTTTTTTAGTTTTGGCCATACCTCGCAGCTTGTGGAATCTTAGTTCCCTGACCAGGGATCGAACCTGGGCCCTCAGCAGCAAGAATGCAGAGTCTTAACCACTGGACCACCAGGGAATTCCCTCATTACACCTGTTTAATAACCCATCGTGTGCATTCTTAATGGCTGTCTCTAAGGGCTCAGCGGCTCAATTCAATTAAAGTGAGTCCTTTTCAAGCTACTACATGTGAAGGCAAAATAGTAAGAAATGATGTTCCATTGTTACTAATGGGCTCTTACAACCTCCTGGGTTTTGTGTGTGTGTGTGTGTGTGTGTGTATTTGCTATTGTCAACGTTCCTCTTTTAGTAGTGTTTGTTAAGTATTCTATTTTTTTGGTGATATTGAGCTTAATAAACTAATATGTTTTCCTTTACATGCTAATACTATTTATCAACTTCTTTAGAGATGCTTATTTAATGTATATTAATCCCCAAAGAAGGCAACTTATTAATACCCGGGAGGCATTATTTTAGAAAGTATGCATTGTCAGATAAATTGGGTTAAGTTTTGCCGGGGTCAAGCAGCGGGAGCAAGTTTCTCAGCCACTAAAAGCCTCGTGCCGAAGCCAGAACCCAAGGAGCTACGTACCTGCTTTACTTCAGTGTGTAGTTAACAAGGGCAGCTTTGGCAGAGAATTAGGGTGGAATCCATCCCAATTCCCAGAGTAAAACATCAGAATTAGGTTTTTATATATTTTTCCAGTTATGTTTATGCACATAGAAGCATTTACCCAAAGAACTTTTATACACACTATTCTATATCTTTGCTTTTTATCAGGTAATAATATCCCATCAACACCACATATATTTATTACATAAATTTCAACTGCTGTGAATACAAGCCCACAGTCCCCTATTCCGCATCCTTAGGGTCAGACGTATTTCAGTAGTCACAATTTTTCAAAGTTTGGAAAGATAATACTCCTTATAATAAATTCCCAGAAAGGTCTGGGGAGGCACTTCTTTTTCAACCATACTGATATTTCTTCAGTGTAACAAATTTACACTGACTGGAATGAATAAAAGCTATCAACAACACAGAACAGATTCACCAACAAATGTGTACACTGCAAACTCTTTTTAAAACTTCAGTGTCCAGAATGTTTGGATTTTTGAATTGCTGATATAGATGGGTATCACACTACTTGGAGTCACTGGATTTATTATCCATTTTCCTATGGATGGAACTCAGGTTATTTTAGGGATTTTATTGTTAAATACGGGACTGAAATGAACATTTTAAAAAATGCATCTTTGGAGAAATACGAGGATATATCCTTAGGATGAAGTTCCAGAAGTAGAATTGATATTGAAGATGAAGTCAATTGACATGTGATTTTACATTTTGGCAAATATCGCCAAATTCCCTTCCAAGGAAGTTGCACCAATGCAATATTCTCACTAGCAGTATACGAAAGGTCTGTTTCCTTGTACTCCTCCTGTATTAGATATCTGGGCTGCTGTAACAAAGTACCACAACTTGGGTGGCTTATGTGGTATAAATGCCTTGCCTCACAGCCCCGGAGGGTAGAAGTATGAGATCAGCATTGGCAGGGCTGGTTCTGTCTGATGGCTATGACGGACAGTCTGTTCCAGACTCCACTCCCAGCTCCAGTAACCTGGGACATGCCTTGGCTTGTAGATGGCTGTCTTCTCCCTGTGTTTTCCCCCTTACATGTCTCTTTGCCCACATTTCCCCTTTTTATAAGAATGCCAGTCCCATTGGACTAGGGTCCACCCTAGTGGCCTCATCTTACCTTGATCGTCTGCAGGGACCTGTTTCCAAATAAGGTCACATTGGCAGGTCCTGAGGGTTAGGGCTTCACCGTGTGGTGGGGACTCAATACAGCCATAGCAGCTCCCAACAGGGACTATTATGAAACTTTCCCAACATGGTAAGTAAAAATCCGCATCTCACGATTTTAATTTCCATTTCAAGTTGGATTTGAGTATTTTATTTAATTTTGTAAACTTTTTATTTTGAAATGAATATAGGTGCACAAGGAGGTTGCAAAAATAGTGCATGGAGTCCTGTAAATCCTTCACCTAGCTTCCTCCAAAAGTGACATCTTCTAGAACTGCAGTATAATATTAAACCCGGGAAATGGACGCTGGTATGATGCTGTGGACGAGACTACAGATCCTACACTGTTCTCATCAGTTTTCACACGTACTCTGTGTGTGTGGTAGGTACGGGTAACTGTTCTATTCCATCATGTGCTTGGATCTCGTGTGCAGATCTGTGCATCCATCCCTACAGCCAAGGCAGAGAAGCACAGAGAACCTTGTCATCCTACCCCCTTGATCACATCCTCCACCCCAACCCATCCCTGCCCTTCCAGCAACACTGAGCCACTCTCCACCTCCAGTTCTGCCATTCCAAGGATGTTATAACAATGGTATCATTCAACATGTAACCTTTAGACATCAGCTTTTCACTCAGCATAATGAATGCCCTTATGTTGTGTCATACAGTGGTGCCTAATACATGCATCAACCTATTTGCCCCTTCCTATTGCCAAGTAGTATTCCGCTGAATTATTTTTTTTTAAAAATTTTAAAAAAATTTATTTATTTGGTTGCTTTGGGGCTTAGTCACAGCAGGTGGGCTCCTTAGTTGCGGCTCACGGGCTCCTTAGTTGTGGCATGTGAACTCTTACTTGCGGCATGCATGTGGGATCTAGTTCCCGGACCAGGAATCGAACCCCAGCCCCCTGCATCGGGAGCCCAGAGTTTAACCACTGTGCCACCAGGGAAGTCCCTCCATTGAATTATTTTTAATATTAGTAATCAGTGATGTTTATTTTTTTGTTAATTGCCTGTAAATACTTTTACCTATTTTAAAAAGATGTTGTCTTTCTTTCTGTTGTTGGCCTTGTCTTGCTTTATTAGTTTTTTTTTTCCATTTAGAATTTTCTTTATCATATCAATTTATCAATCATTTATTTTGTGGGTCCTTGGGTTTCTGTCACCCACAGAAAGGACTCCCATTCAAAACTTGTTGAATTTAACAAAAATGTTAAAATCTCAAATCTGTTTAGAATGATTCTGTGTGTGTTAAGGAGTGAGGTAGGGATCTAGGTACCCTGTGTGTCTTAAATGTATATTTCCTACAGATGATTTTGTGCAAACTTTTTGTCCATCTCCGTATATATGTGCATTTGGGTGCTTGCACCTGCTTGAAAAGCATGTGGTTTGTGAACCCCAGGTTAATTATGACATAAAACTTACTCAGCTGCTAAACATCACCTACTAGTTTATAGGAAAATTGTCCAGGATTCCAGATCTAGGTGAAAAATGGGAAATTGGGCAGGTGTAGGTAGACGTTAAGAAAATATAAAAAGTATTAACTTGCAAATAGAGGGTGTAGGCTTTTCAGAAGATGCAAGTGTATAGGTTTTCAGCCAGATTCCCAAGGTCAATACACCTACATCTAGCGTCGTATTTTTTTTTTACAAAAAGTCCTCCCTAACCTTAAGACTAGCAGTACAGGTAGGGTAGGATACAGGGTGCAATCTCAGTAGAGCTTTCCCACGGATGGGAGGGCGGGTCCAGCGGCTAGAGCTATTCTTCCACTTGGAGACACAGTGACCTACCTGGTCGTAGCCCTCATGCAGGGGCTTGGCCTGTAGCATCATGACCACAGTGAGTGCTCAGCAAAGACAATACAGCCAGGGGATGAGGCTCCAGCCCTCAGCTGGCCTTGGTGATGAACTGCTGGTGATTTTCCTCTATGCTTCCTGACAATATTCCTGTAGGGAACTTGCTAACGCCCAGACAATATTCCTGTAGGGAACTTGCTAACACATGTAATCTCCAGTGATGAGGATAAAGGAGAGTGGAGAGAGCCACGTACCATGCAAATAATGACTTTTTCCCACAAAAATCTCTGAAGACCCCGCAGACTCATGGGCCTCAGAGCTGGAAGGACACCCAGATTCTGTCTATGGGGACTCTCCCTGGATGGGCGCATTTCTCTCATAGCATCTGCACTGGTGCAGCCTGATGGCATTAACGTGGCTTTGAAGTCATGGAGTCCTGGGGGTCCGTCCTGCTCCACAACTTAATAGATGCGTGACCTTGACTGAGTTAGTTAATTTCCTCCATCATAAGATGGGGATAATGGAAGTGTGTGCATTACAGTTTTCTTGAGCGCGTCAGGTTAGATAATTTAGGCAGCATGC
Source organism: Eubalaena glacialis (assembly GCF_028564815.1). Lineage (NCBI taxonomy): Eukaryota > Metazoa > Chordata > Mammalia > Artiodactyla > Balaenidae > Eubalaena > Eubalaena glacialis. Next base: position 93,127,946 of record NC_083729.1, read on the forward strand.
CTAGCATCGTGCTGGGTACATGGTATTAAATATGAAGCTGCCAGCATCGGTACCTCCCGTGTCCAGATACTCTTCTCCTGAGGCCATCCTACAACTTGGGGTAAAATGCTGCCAAGATTTCTCAGTTCACTGCCATCTGCTAGTGAGTCCGTGGTGCACAATGAAGCTCATCAAAGGTCAATTTATTTTGTTTCTTTCTTCAACTAGTAACTGTACCCACCATTTCAGGAACGTGAGAGCCTGCCCTGGGCAAAATGAGGAGGTCAAGTGGACAATCTGAAAAGCTCTTTCCTAACAAACTGTTAGTGGGTGATAATGCCTTACTGTGTCTGCCTTCCCATATAACATATTTGTCGTTTTAAAAAGAACCCTCAATGTCCAATCCCAAAGGAGTCATTAACCGTGGAATTCTTGTGCCCAAGGAAGGTCGTGTGGGGAATCAGGGGTGAGTAATGGGGTTTTTTCCTTGCCGTTCCCATTCGGTCATAGAGGCATCTGCCCTGATAGAGGACGTCTGTTATTTTTTGCCCACCCAGCATCTGTTTCCATGGTGAAGGAAGAGAATACTCATTTTTCCTTTTGGGAACTACCCCTCCCTGATATGGCAGGACCACGAAGTGGTCCTCCTCTCCTGGCCAATCAGAATCCTCCTTGCCCGGGGAACTGGAACAGGGGTGGACACGTGACCCAAGCAGACCACTTCACCGGGTAGCCATACGAGCCCAGGAAGAGGAAGCGTATCTCATTCTGGTCATGAACACCAAGGACAAGGTAAGCCTGTGAATCACCTTTGCCATCACCTGAAGAGCAAAGTAGAGACAAGAGATGGAGTGAATGAGAGATATTTTCAGGGCATCTTTTGAGCATCTAGAGACAGTGATGTGGGATCTAGCGCTTGTCTATTTTTCTTCTCAGTTTAAGTGGGCTTGAGGGGATTCATATTACAAACAGCTAGAAGAATCAGGTACAAATGGGTCACTAGTTGAGGAGTGGAGAGTTATAAAAATCTATTACCACCATTGAACAGAGAACTTGAAATTTAGGCTGTATTGACCATAAGCCTATAGCATAAAAAAGTAAAACATAGACCTTATCAATGTATCTACACTGCACGCAGATCCTTTGATGATTCTGTATCACAGCATAAACTCTCTTTGAATCAGACTCAGGTCTCAACACTGACACTAGTCATTCTCGATATGCCCATCCAGTTTCATGGCACTTCCTGAGTTTTCATTTTGTTAATTTGAAATTGAAGACCTTGGATTCCGGCCTTGCAGAGATTTGACTTTGCCACTTGCAACTTCATTGGCCTTGAGCAAGTGGCCAAACTATCTTATCTTCAAAATTATTTTTTAAATTTTTATTGGAATATAGTTGATTTACAATGTGGTGTTAGTTTCCCGTGTACAGCAAAGATATACATAGATCCACTCTTTTTTAGATTCTATTCCCATATAGGCCATTACAGAGTATTGAGTAGAGTTCCCCATGCTCTACAGTAGGTCCTTATTAGTTATCTATTGAATATTTTATATGTAGTAGTGTGTATATGTTAATCCCAATCTCCCAGTTTAACCCTCCCCTTCCCCTCCCGGGTAACCATAAATTTGTTTTCTACATCTGTGTCTCTATTTCCATTTTGTAGATAAGTTCATTTGTACACTTCTTTTAGATTCTACATATAAGCAATATCATATGATATTTGTCTTTCTCTGTCTGGCTTACTTCCCTCAGTATGACAAACTCTAGGTCCATCCATGTTGCTGCAAATGGCATTATTCCATTCTTTTTTATGGCTGAGTAATATTCCATTGTCTATATGTAAACAAAATAGTTTGGGGCCTTGAAAGAGTCCTGTATTACTATTTTTCGTCACTACCGCCCTGGGTCAGGAGCGACGTTCTCTCAGTACAGTGATGACGTCTAATACATCTACAGGTGGAGAGAAAACATGTGTGCCTTCTATTCAAATATCATGTCCACAACCCTAAGAATGTATTTAGTTCAGGAAATCTTAAAATTTGTGAAAACAAGCATGTAAGTAATCGGAACCGTAAAAACAACCGATGTGATCCTCAGACTGAGCAGCCAAAAAATGTCAAAATCTTAAAAATTAATCCTATTAAGTCAGAATAAATATTATAATTGTAATTACTAAATTATTAATTAAAGTAATTAAGTCAATGGAAAATTAATTATTATAATTTATAAATAATGATAAATATAATAAATATAAATAAATATAAATATAAATAATAATATATATTATTTTTATAATTATTAATAAAATTAATTATTATACTTGTGGATATCCCATCATCAGGTCTCTGTGTCTAGTTAAATTATGTTTTATTACTCTCTCTCTTAAACTTAATTATAAAGACTTTACCTGAAAAAAACAAAATAGTTTGGGAGATAACAGTAACTACCACACAGTATTGTTATAAGATTTAAATGAGATAGAGAATTAAAGTGTCTGGCCCGTAGTCAGTTCTCAGTGACTATGAACTACTTTTGATGCTGTGATTGTATATCTTCAGCTTGCAGCACATGGCCTGCATGTGATAGCATCTAGATAGATTTTTTTAAATTAATAAGTAAATATATCCTTAGCCTTGAAAAATTCTTCAGTTCATATTCTCCTCCACTGCATGGTCAATTCCTTGTTTTATGGAGCCAGGGCAATAGTGCTCAGGACCATGAGTGGGCTCTGAGGCCAGTAAAACAGGTGTTAAGGTCCGCTATGCTATATTTTATTTATGGGACTCGGACAGGTCACTGACTCGGCCGGGTCAGTTTCCTTGCCTGTACTTGGTGGCAGTGGGACTACATACTCTTAGGGTTGTCAAGAGGATGAAATAAGATGATTTAATAAGTGATTTGCATGACCTAATAACCTCCCCCTCTTCCCCCTTTTTAGTGGCTGGTGCCTAGCATACATTGGTACAGAAATTCCTGGGTAAGTAGATATTATGGACATTCTTTTAAATATTGCTTTTTGGTCCACAAATAGCAAGAAAAAGACAAAATCACTGAGACAAGCTCAGTTTGTCTATGAGCATCTCTGCCTGACGCCTGATAGCAAAACTCTTTATTTTAGTTTATATGGAATGGAAAATAGAATTGCAAATCTGCCACCAACATCAGTAAAAAGATCAACTACGATTCACGGCTACTGCTCTGGTCTCCATTTTGCTTCTTTCCAGCTACGCAAATCACACCAAAGCTTCAGTCATTTCACACCTTGGTGACAGCAGCCACCCCTACCCTAAATGCTCCATTTGTCCTTAGTTATGCAGAGGATCACCCAGCTCTGCACCCCTGTCACATTGATAGTGTACAAGGTCAGGATGAATGAAGCCATCCATAAGCACATGGTGTAGTAACCTGACTCCCTCTATCAAGGAAGGACAAATATTCCATGTAGCTCATAGTCAATTAAGCGTGCAGTTCTGTGGAAAGCACATTTCAGGTATTAGGGCTGGGAAATGCTGAGGGAAATAGCTCGTACCATCTTTAAAAGGCTCGGGCCATGTGCATAAGTACGGCTGGTGAAATAAGCCTGGTCTCTAGCAACTTACTTCCATTTGTGTGATTCACACTTTTCATATTTTCACACCTGAAATGGCATCAGAAGTGGATAAACTCCATCAGCAAGGGATCTGTGAGGTCTTCATGACCAGCTCTCAGATATTTTCAGCTCAGTCAATACTCAGGAAGGATTAGAATGATGTCAATGAGGGTATTCACTTGTTTCTTTTAAGAAACGCAAGGTTCTAGCGTTCTTCAATTTTCATGAACGTCTAACGCAACGTAGTCAAATTAAGTAACGAAGATAATCTGGAGACTTATCAAATCAGAATGTAATACTGGAAAATCAAAGCCAAAGCATTTCAAATTTTTGTAATTTTAGATATATTTGTGGACGTTTGTAAAGTTGTGATGACAGCAAATTTAACGTAGTGATTCACAGCATGAGTTTTAAAGTGAAATTGCTTAGGTTTGTAAATCTTCTCCCCCACTTTCTAGCTGTGTGGTTTTTTCATCCTCCCAGGTCTCAGCTTCCTATTCTCTAAAATGAAGATAAAAATAGTTACTCTTCATGGTCATGTTGTGATGTTAGATATACATAAGGTACCTGTTATAGTAGCCGGCACTCAGTGAGGGCTCAATAACTGTTGGCCATTATTATTTTCAATTAAGGATCTGATAGCCAATCCTCGATTACTATGGAAACCAGGTTATTACACATGCGTTCTTGCCGCTGTCACACTCTGTGAATGTGAACGTGAGATTATCGGCTCCACAAGTCCAGGTCGGTCTCAGTGTTCCTGGACAACAGACTTTCATGGAATTATCAACTGTCAGGGGACATCTTAGGGTCTCCATTTGTGAAATCATCATCCGTGTCGATCAGGAGATGTCTTCCCCGCCCCTCAAGGTCTCCCATGAGCGTATTTTTCTCCATCCTTGGTGAAAGTAATCAGGGCAAAGAGAAGTGCAGGCAGTTGTTCTGACTTGTCCTTCATTCCATCACAGATAGCGACACACAGCGGGTGAGAACATTCTGGAAGGACCCCCCTGCACTCACCACTGTTCTCTGTCTCACTACCTCTGTGTTGCATCCAAGGTTATTCCCATGTCCGCCCATCTGCATTAACACAAGAGGGTGTTCTCTCTAAACTCAACCTCCGGGCTCATTACTATGCATGAGGTTTGATTTCGCTACTCCAATTTGTGGACGCGCCCCAACGGAACAACAACATTTAAAATGGCCATTTTGTTTGCTCTGTGCCAGCACCTACCTGCTGCTGTACATGCCAATGTCAGCTACCAACTGGTAACAAAGGGACTGACTCCCCTTATTTGCATCAAGAAAGAAGTCTGTGGTTGCCTGTCTCTACCCTGGCCAAGTCCAGCAATATGCCTTTACAGACCAAGGTTAAAGGATAATTTCCTGCCCTCTGAGCCCATCCCTCGGGCTACTAGGAAGCAGTAGATAATAGGGCTGTGAGTGACCTTGAAAATGACCAGATAATGTGAGATTTTTGCCAATATTTTCTTTCACTTTGGAGAAAACAGCCCTGCTGTCTATTTGGAAAACACAGGAGGTGAGGTATCGCTTGATCGTTGCATAAAAGCCTGTCTGTGCAATGCCCAATTTCTGTTCTCAGAATATCTTTTTAGAGCCAGTTAGGGCTTTGGGGAAAGTATGGCAGAGAGAGGATTTCATGCAGTGCAGCTTTCAGCATCACTCTTTATTTTTGTCATTCTTGGTGGAAGAGCTTCCAGATTCAACATCTGCCGTCAGTCTTTTTTGTGAAATGAAATTTCACATGGAAGAGAAACATTCTTTTTTTTTAATCAAAAGTAAGGAGATAAAAGCAACTAAATGCTGTTAGGAGACAAAATGGTTGCTGAAAAATTCAGCTTGCAGGTCTGAAGCTGGGACCTGCCATCGCAGGGGATGGGACGTATGAACAGAATGTCTTTGCCGAGTATTTTAATTGAACATTTTTGAAATGAGACTAAATGTCAAAAAAGCAAAAATAAAAGTGAAAGCAGGAACTCCTGAAGTATCTTGTAACTCCCTGGGAAAGTGTTCCAGTTTTGAGTTTGTTAAAAGCAGCTTCCTGGAGTTACCCTTCTCTCAAATCCTTCTCTTCCATCAAAAGAGGAAACAAAACACAAAAATAAGAGCTGGATGAGAGCCCCCGGGGCCCTGCTGCAAACATCTTGGTCCCAGTTCCCTTCACTTGCTTCCCCGGCCCTTGCGTGGCCGGGTCCCCTTCTGCAATGTTCTCATGGGTTGTTTTCCATCCCGTGTACACGGGATGGCATCCGTGTCCCCTTCCATCAGTGGAGCCAAGAATTGGGTTCCTGGTCGCCCAGCAACAGCACCTCTGCTTTCAGGGTAGCCCAAGACACGAAGATGGCTTCCACCTTCTGAATTTCATGAATGATGAACACAGAATGCATCTAACCCTATGAAGACGACTCCAGGAGATAGAAAAGCTTCACGGAAGGAAAGGAAAGGTCCCTGCAGGCGTGAGGAGTGGCCACCACCTGTTTCTGGGCAGCAGCATCTACCCAGAAACCACCCAGCCCTGCGGCACTGGGGTCTGAGCTTTCCTGGAGAAGGAAGGCTCCTCATAAGGTCTTCGCATGACAAGCAAACGCAGGGAAAGCGAATGGGGGACTGTAACACAGGCATCTGTAATGTTATTAATCTTCAGCCTCAGACACGGATTAAGAGCCTGCTGCCATCTGATAGGATTCTGAGCACAGCTAATGCTCCTGATTACAGGAGGCATCTTTTACCGAGAATGCATTGCAGGGAAAAGGGAGCCCACGTCCTAGCAGCTTGGGGCGTCCTCAGAGACACATCTCCACCACCCTTGGGGCGTCCTCAGAGACACATCTCCACCACCGGGGCATGCCTCCACCTGCTGTGCAATGAACGGGAGTGGAGGGGAGGCCAGAGGAGGGAGCAGCCCCCGTATACCTGCACAATGCCAGGGCCTCTCCCCGTACCTTCTCCTGCCCCAGCAAGACACCAGAGCCCACCTCCTGGGGGTCCTGATTCCTGGAACCCCTTTTTTTCTTGATCTTTTAAAAAGATGTTTTTAACAAGAGACCTGTACTTTTCCCACCTGTCCTTCCATATCTATTTCAATTTTCCTCTTAATCATCCCTCCAGAACTGGAGACTGTCTTTGTGTGTGTGACTTTTACACACAAAGGCTTTCAGGACCCTCTAGCCACTGGGAGGAAGACAGCCTGCCTTAAGGTGCAGTGTAGCTAAAGGTTTTTCCTTCTTTCCCTTCAGAGACACCCACATCTTCCTCCCTCAAGGACATGGGCTTCTCTGAGCAGAAAGGAGCGAGGCTTGTATAGATTCCGTCATTTTCCTTCGGCAAGATGTAGTTTTCCAAGAAGGAATTACAGCTGTCTTACTCATGGGTTCCAATGATGTTCTCTAAAAACAAAAACAAGCTAATGGAAAAAAATTCCACCCCAGCAGAACAGAACCTGCCAGTCAGCCAGCATCTTAAGCCCTCTTCCTGCCTCGCGAGCAGAGCTATGTGAAAGGCATCGGAAAAGGAATTTCTGCCAGCCAAAGTGTTTCCAAGTTAATGTCAAGAGATTAGGAGATTTTAAGAACTCTGGGAAACCACAGCCGAGAATCACAGGAAAGAAATACCATCCTCTGTCTCTCTGTCTCCGTCTCTCTCTGCAGGGGAGGGGAAGAGGGGAAAGGCTACATACTTAAAGTTGCAAAGTGTGTAGGAGCCTGAATATTTTACCGGAAGTATTAACTAGCAAGACTTCGAGAAGGAAGAGTGAAGCTCATTTGTCTAGGAGACCCGGGACAGCAGGGGGTGCATCCTCTCCGTGTCCCACCCCTGCTCCTTCCTGTAGGAGCTGCACTGAGGTTCTCTGATCATGGATCCCAGTGAAGACCCCTTATAGACGCAGCCCGAGTACTGCCGTGTTACCACACCACACGCTCGGTCCACACTTTTTTTTTCCTTTTTTCTTTATTGCAGTATATAGTTGTTTTACAACGTTGTGTTAGTTTCTAGTGTACAGCGAAGTGGAGTTCCCTGTGCTATACAGCAGGTTCTTATTATCTATTTTATACATATTAGTGTATATATGTCAATCCCAATCTCCCAGTTTATCCCACCACCACCACTTTCCCCCCTTGGTGTCCATACATTTGTTCTCTACATCTGTGTCTCTATTTCTGGGTCTTTTGTAGAGACATGGATGGACCTAGAGACTGTCATACAGAGTGAAGTAAGTCAGAAAGAGAAAAACAAATATCCTATATTAATGCATATATGTGGAATCCAGAAAAATGGTACAGATGAACCGGTTCGGTCCACACTTTTATTTGCTTATATCTTTCAAAGGATCAAAGGCCCCTTCAGTCCTTCCTGCGTAGTTTGGAGGGAGGGTAGGGTGGATTCTTGCTTTGGCACGTGGTCTAGCAACCACCCTTTAAAGAGATGTGGGAGAGGGGATTAAACCCAAAGGCCCAGGCATGACGTGCCTCTTTTAGCTCTGAAACACATAGGAAATTCCAGACTAGTTTGTTAAAATGTGTCTTTCGTTGTACATTACTTTTTTTTTTTAAATAGACTCTTGCTTTTAAAACAATTTAAGGTTTACAGAAAAATGAGTGGAAAGTACAGAGAGTTCCTCTAACGATTGCGTCTCTTGTTTCCTGTATCTGATGCTCTGGCATCGGGGGCCTGGCTGACCCTGGAGAGACTGCCCCCCTCCACCAGCGTTGGTGAGTTCTGGAGAATAAACGACTCCTTCCAGATGCAAACCCCCGGTCCAGGGTCCACACCCCGACCCACCTTCTCCTCTGCCGAGCTCCCCCCTCTGGACAGTTCATCACACCGCGGCAGGTCCTGCACAGCTAGGGACAGTCCCACGACCCAGAGCCTACCGGAACCACTGAGACCAGCTGATTCTAAGCCTGCCTACCCTGCCTTGTTGTTCCTTCATATGGAAATTGTAATAAGCCCCTTGCTGGCAGCTCCCGCCTCTTCACAGACCCTAGTGCTTCCCATGGTTCAGGGAGGAGACACGCCCTCTGCTCTTGGGAAATGTAACAGACTATGGTTCACTGGCAATCGTCTCCTGGTCTGTTGGCCTTGCTTTATCTAAATTATAATAAAACCTATATTTTCAAACGTTTCCCCATACTCCATTGCATTTTCCCTATTATTAATGTCTTGCATCTATTGATAGTCGTGACTTTTCTTCTTCAGTCTGTTGATGTGATGGATTACAAGAGTTGATTTCAGGATGCTGAGCCAGCCTTGTACATCTGGGGTAAATCCAACTTGGTTGTGCTGTGTAATTCTTTCTAATCATTGTTAGATTTGTTTTCCTAGAATTTTGCCGAGGATGTTTGTATCCATGCTCATGAAAGATATTAGCCTGCAGTTTCCCTTTCTTGTAATGGCTTTGGTTTTGGTATCAGCATGATGTTCGCCTCCTGGAATGAGTTAGGAAGTGCACATTACTTTCAACCACAGCCAAGATCATCCCTCAGTGGGACACACCATCCACAGGAGATAGACTTTGGGTTGCATTTGTAGTAAGAGCAATGTGTTTATGCTTCACTGCCCATCTTTTCTTTTCAGCACCTGGACTCCAAATTAGAGGCTGCTGGGGATCCCTCGTACTCCCCGGAAGTTCAGAGCTGAGGGTAGGCTTGCGATGGGTGTGCTGGCCTTCTCGGTGGACAGCAGGTGGGCTGTCACCTGGAGTAAGGTCAGGCCTCCTTGTCCTGAGCTCCCGGCTCTGAGAACCAGGCCAGGCACCTGGGTGATGCTCTGACTTGACAGGTGGGCTCCTCGTGGTTAAAAGACCACTGGCTCAAGAGGTCAGAGCTGAGAGAAAGAAGTGAGATGAGAAGCAGTGCTGTTTATCCAGCACAGATGTCACACGCTCCGATACCGTCAGCTCGCCAAAGGCTGCAGAGCCAGGGCCCCGGCATGAAACACCGCTGGCCGTTCCTGGTGTAACCTGGAGCAGACACAGGGCCCTGGAGCAGAGCCAGGAGTGTTATGGGGACCAGGGAGGAAGGATCAGTGAGGAGACCGGGGAGGAGGGGCAGCTGTGCTCTCTAGCTCAGTCTAGAATTCTACGTTTTTGTTGAGTGGCCTTTGGCTTCCCAAATCTATCTTTGAAGTCAGCCCGCTAAAATGTTTCCTAATGGTTCCTTTCCAACAAACAAACACAAATCAAGAAGGAGGTCTTCTGGTCAGCTATTTGCTCTTCTTACACCTCCCCTCCCCACCCTCACATCACAATGTGCTCCTTTATCCCAAGATGCTGCCCACCTGCCCCAGACCCTAGCCTCTAGGTTGCACAGCAAACGTGGGTGCTTCGGGCTCAGGGGCGCAGTGGTGAGTCAGAACGTGTGCCGTGAGCCAAGCAGCATGGGCGTAGACAAATATCGGCATTTATTAGAGCAGTTTGCCAACTACTGAGGTTGATTATAGGGACAGTGGTGAATAACCATGTGTGCGTGTGTGTGTGTGTGTACACGCAGCTGTGCGGGATGGACTGAGTACCACTCCAGCTCTATAGTATTTATTCTAAAGAGGTCTTTAAAGTGCTTTTGGAGTGGCTCGCATTAAAAGGCACTCCTGCCATGGGGCTGTTAAGCCCTCAGATTAAAGCAGCGAGTCGCGGAAAGCTGCAGCTCCTCGTGGGCACGGGAGCCCTGGACGGTGCTTTCTCTCCAGCCACGAGGAAGCCCCTGGTAAGGCTGCCCTGGATGAGAGTAGGATCCTGTCAGAAGGTGTGAGAGGCCTTTCCCTTTGGGTCTGAGCGCTCTGGGTCCTTAGATACCCACCAGTAGCTCCATGCTTCTCCTGAGCTTCCTCCAGGAAAAGCTCTTCTCAGGAGAGTTGACCTCATTCAGTGTCAGGTACCCAAGGCTGATCTGATTTAAGTAGAGCCCTTCCAAAGGCGTGAGACGTTCATCCCACAGAATGAACCTCTAATGTGAAATCATATCCCCTAGCAAACGGTGAATGTCATTTTAGAGTTTTTATTATTTCCTGGCTATTTTAGAGGCATCAGGGGCATCTGGTAGTTCCTCAAGTTCCCTCGTAGAAGTGACACCTGCTCTCTCCACGCATCCACCAGCTAAGTCCTGATATTTGGATTCTGGCAACAGAATGCAATGACTCAAGCATTTTATCCTCTGACAGGTTGTAGAATATTGTTCCCTAATGAGTGAGTCAAATTCAGTTTGCTTTTCTGAAGTCGGTCGGGTGTACGGAGCCACTCAGAGAGCACACCCATTCAGAAATGGCTGTCTTATTACAGAGCATCTTCACAGAGACTGTTGGGGAAATAGAATGCCCATTTTATCACCTCGTAAGCACATCTCAGCAATGATATCAAGTGCTTAAATAGAATTCTTTTTGCTAATAATTGGAAATAACCCTTTACAAAATAGAATGTCAGACCCATTAAGACTGAATATGGAAAGTGGTGGGAGCATCCTGTAAGATGCACTATTTGTGGAGGTTATCACAATTGTATTAACCAGCAAAATGAACAATTCAACTGCATGAGAACATTGTTGCCAACACAGTGCAAAGAATAGCACGTGATGTATTAATCCTGCGGCACGAATGCCATTTGGGAGTGTAGGGGCTATTTAGATTTCACAGGAAGTTGAGTCTCAAGATGAAAGGTGATTCTGAAACACCAACTTTTGTTATCAGCAGCATAGAGCAGTGTTTGGGTAAATTTCCTCATGTGTTTCTGTGGACTTGGCTATTACCAAGAAGCTGTAAGGCCGTGTGCCATTGCCACACTTAAATCTAATCCTAGAATACTCAGTCCAGTACTTTTGGTTATATCAGGAGGGTAATAATTCCTATTTCTCTACAGTATATGAGTGCAAAGCTTCAACTCGCATTGAAATCTGACATAAGCCTTAATCAAGAGCATACAAAATTTCATAATAATGCACTGAAAGAAATTGATTACTTCCTATAGGTTTATCTTATTAATTCATTTTATTCATTTTATTTCAGGGAGGGAGGAAGGAAGGCAAGGAAGAATGAAGGCAGGGAGAGAGGGAGGGAGGGAGGAAGGAAGGAAGGAAGGAAGGAAAGGAGGAAGAGAGGAAAGGAGGAAGGGAAGGAAGGGGGGAATTCCTACTTGTTCCCTAAGCACCTCAAAGGGCGATGGCTGTAGACAAGAGTTGGTGATGGTGTAAGTGCCACTGTGCTAACCCATGTCACGCCCTCGGGGAATATGCCAGCATCGCTATAGCTCTTTCTCTGAACAGTGCCCTGCACAGAGAAGCTTAGAAATTCCTTGTAAAACTCATGCTTTCTATTTCCTTTTCTCCTTTCCTAATGGACCACAGGGTAACTATCACTCAACAGACAGCAACGAGGTTGAGTAGGCAAGGTAAGCAAACGTGATCTGATACTGACACAGAGTTTTAGATTTTTCACCTTCGAGGTACCCTGGAGATTCTCTTAAGTGATCTTCTCATCATAAAGATCAGGAAATGACCATGTAGGTCTCCTAAGGCCAAGCCCAGAGTCCTTCCCATCACATAGACAGAAGTCCAAGGCGAGAATTTAATTTTCTCTGGCTCCTTTGAACGTTTCTCTGCACTTCATTTTATCCAGGGAGTCAGAAGTATCCCTCCCATCAGGACAGGCAATGGACCCATGGGCCTGGGGCAGCTGCAAGGCAGGGCAGGCTCAGGGACTGGGTCAGAACCCAGTTCCTTTTCCTCTTTACCCGTGTGCTTAGTGCAACCACAGGCTTAACTCCCTGGACATCCAGGGAGACGTGACCTCACTCCCACCCAAGGACAGTCATCTGGACACTGGCTTTTCCCATCCCCCGTGATTATGAGACAGCCTCCCACCTGGGATCTGGGGACTAAACCTGAAGCCTGTGGTTTCAATTGTCCCAGCTGACTGGAGCCTGTTTCTGTTACTGGGACTGTATCAGCTACTCCACATGTATTTTCTCAGGGTCCTCCTGAGGCTGTGTGTCCACAGCGTTGTTTGAGGACCACACGGGATGCTTTGTGGGGAGGACCGTGTGTCATCAGTGGCGCTGCATGTTCTACAGCCGCCTTTCGGCCGCATCCTATACTTAGCATTTTCAAGGCTTTGAGAACTCCTGCAGAAAATAACCCAGGTAACCTCAGAGTCTGCCAGCCATAGATGACAGAGTAAGACCTGTCTTCACGTCTCGTTAGCAACCTCCCCTGGGACCGCTGACTCTGAGGGAAAATGTGTACTAAGGTCGAGGGGTTTGCACAGAACATTCTGGAGCCTGCACTCATCACACCCCCAACGGTTAATGTCACACATTTTCCACTAAACCACGAACGGGACAGTTTTATCTCCTCTCCTGAAACGGTGGACAGACAGGCCTGCTGTGTCTTCATCTTTATTTTAAAGTCTGCTGACAGAAGTGTCCCATCCTGGATGTGCAGCCCCAGGTGCAGCACCCTAATACCTCCCGAGGCTGGTGTCCTTACAAGCACCCAGCGCAGGGAGAGGCCTGCGTGGGGGGATGGGTGATTTAACACCAAGGCCTCCCCCTCCCCCCAGCAGGAACAAGGCCTGGCGCTGGGCATCCTCACAGCACAGGGCTAAACCCCAGCTGCTGACCCCTGATCACAGACAGAAACCTGATCGTAATTACACCTGATCACAGACAGAACCGGGGCGGGGGGCGCTTTATCATACTGTCCCACCGCCAAGGGAACGGGAAAATGTCTGCTGGGTGTTTTCAGAGCAGTGTTTTGAGCGAGTATACTTTGGTTACACTCTGTAAAGGAAGAAAGGTAGCTGTGTCTCAGGTCCCTCGTGTTGAAATGTCAGCCCAGACCAGTCTTGACTGCAGCCTTCTACAGAGTGATCTGGGCTCAGACAGAACATCGGTGTTGCCGCTGGCCTCCCGTGGGGGTCCTGTCCTTCGCTGCTGGGGGTAAAAACAGTGCTTATTTTGAGGCAACCTTTTGCATACTAAATATTGTCTGTTTGAGGAGGCCCGACAGTGGCAGAGAGTTTGCGTAAACCCGAGAACTTTCGGCAGCTGCCTTTGTCTGAAGCACAGGCAGCTTTTGTAACTTCCAGGCGTTCCGTGGCCTGTGCTAAAGCCACCAGCTCAGTCACTTGGAAAGTGTAAATACGGGGCCGTGTTCTTTGAAGCCGGATGCGTGCATATGGACGAGGTTCAGCTCAGGCGACTTGCTTTCTAAATGAAATGTCACTAGAGACTTTAGTCTCAGGAATGACGCCATGAAATACAATGTTGAATAATAGAAGGTCACCTCATTCCCTGGGCGGCTCCTGGAGAGAGCTCTTGCTTTCTGAAACCCAGGCGATGCCTAAACTCTACATCTGATCTGCTCTTTCTTCTCTTTTCCACGTTCGGTCCCCGTGTTTGACAAGCCTCGGTTTGGATTGCCATTGAGGCAAAAGATCATTGGCTTGACAAGCATTAATAAACCACATCTACACTTTATATTTATGAAGAATTTCGCAGAGTTTGAGCTGGTCTTCATGGAAGAGCTCTCTGAGGTCGTGGAGATGTTATTAATACCCAGTGATCTTAGCACGTGTGCACGTTCACCTGTCCTAAGATTGGATGAGGCATCTTATCTAATTTTCTCCACAACCCTATGAAATAGACACCATGGGGAAAATGAAGTCAAGAGAGGTTATGTAATAGACAAGATCAGCACATACCATGAGCTATTTTTTTTTAACTTTTTATTTTATATTGGAGTATAGTTTTTTTTTTTAATTGGAGTATAGTTGCTTTACCATGTTGTGTTAGCTTCTGCTGTACAACGAAGTGAATCAGCTATATGTATACATATACCCCTCCCTCCTGGACCTCCCTCCCACTCCCCCCCGCCATCCCACCCCTCTAGGTCACCGCAGAGCACCAAGCTGAGATCCCTGTGCTGTACAGCAGGTTCCCACTAGCTCTCTGTTTTACACATGGTAGTATAGGTATATGTCAAGCCTAATTTCCCAATTCGTCCCACCCTCCCCTTCCCCCCATTGTGTCCACATGTCCATCCTCTACGTCTGTGTCTCTATTCCTGCCCTGCAAATATTGATTAACAATGTTGTGATAGTTTCAGGTATACAGCAAAGTGATTCAGTTATACATATACATGTACCTATTCTTTTTCAAATTCTTTTCCCGTTTAGGTTGTTACATAATATTGAGCAGAGTTCCCTGTGCTGTACAGGAGGTCCTTGTTGGTTATCCATTTTACTTATTTATTTATTTTTTTAATAGATCTTTATTGGAGCATAATCGCTTCACGATACTGTGTTAGTTTCTGTTGTATAACAAAATGAATCAGCCATATGCACACGTGTGTCCCCATATCCCCTCCCTCTTGAGCATCCTATCTTCCCTATCCCACCCCTCTAGGTCATCACAAAGCACTGAGCTGATCTCCCTGTGCTATGTGGCTGCTTCCCACCAGCCAACTATTTTACATTCGGTAGTGTCTATATGTCCATGCTACTCTCACTTCACCCCAGCTTCCCCCTCCCACCCTGTGTCCTCAAGTCCATTCTCTATGTCTACATCTTTATTCCTGCCCTGCAACTAGGTACATCAGTACCATTTTTTTTTTGGATTCCATATATATGTGTTAGCATACGGTATTTGTTTTTCTCTTTCTGACTTACTTCACTCTGTATGACAGACTCTAGGTCCATCCACCTCACTACAAATAACTCAGTTTCGTTTCTTTTTATGGCTGAGTAATATTCCACTGTATATATGGGCCACATCTTCTTTATCCATTCATCTGTCGATGGACATTTAGGTTGGTTCCATGTCCTGGCTATTGTGAATAGTGCTGCAATGAACATTGTGGTACGTGTCTCTTTTTGAATTATGGTTTTCTCAGGGTATATTCCCAGTAGTAGGATTGCTGGGCCATATGGTAGTTCTATTTTTAGTTTTTTAAGGAACCTCCATACTGTCCTCCATAGTGGCTGTATCAATTTACATTCCTGCCAGCAGTCTTGCTATGGTTTTAATTTTCATTCCCCTTTACTTAATGTTCTCCGATGTTTCATATGCTCGTTGGATATTTGTATTTCTTTCCTTATGAAGTGTCTGTCCAAATCTTTTGTTAAGATTTTATAATTGCTTGTTTGTTGCATTATAAGAACCTTTTATATATTCTAAATACCAATCCTTTGTCAGACACGTTTTTTGAAAATATTTTCTCATTCTATGGCATGCCATGTATTTTTAAGGATGTATTTTGATGTGCTGGTGCTTTTACTTTGGATGAAGTATAATTTATCACTGTTTTCCCGTAATGTTTATTGCTTTCTGTATCCTGGCCAAGAGACTGTTCCTCCTCCATGTCATGAAGAAGTTCTCCTATGTTTTCTTCTAAAGTCTTCATAACTTCAGCTTTTATATTTAGGTTGTGTAATCAAGCTCAAAATAATTTTGTGTACATGGTGGAGCATGGATCAAAGTTTGTTGGGTTTTTTTTTTCCTATGGGTGTGCAGATTTACCATCACCATCTTTAAATGGACTTTCAATTTCCTTTGGATTGCTCTGGCACCTTGGTTGAAAATCAGATGACTAAGTTTGTTTCTATTTCTGGGCTTTATGTCCTGTTTATACTGTTCTATTAATTTATTTGTTCTTCTTCATGCCTGAAAAATCACATTGTCTTGATTACTATAGCTTTATATTGTCTTGAAGTCAGATAGTATATAGCTCCTCATTTATTTGGATCTTCTTTAATTTCTTTCACCAATGTTTCTTTTTAATTTTTTTCAGTGTAGAGTTCTTATATATCTTTTGCAAAATGTGTTCCTAAGTATATTATGATTTTTACACTATTAAAAATGGCATTTTAAAAATTGGCATTTCCAATTGGCTGCTGATATTATATAGAAAAATTGTTTTTGTCTTGTGTCAAGCTTAGCTCTCCACCCTTCTCTGGTCAACAGGATCTTAGCCAGACAATTCTCCATTTTTTATTCCTTTTCAGTTTCATGACTGCCCAAACTCTGCCTATTTACCTATCTTTTCCACTACCAAGTAGTGACCCGTTACCTGGGCAAAGCTTGATCCAACCTCACAATCAGGAAAGGTCCCCACAGAAAATTAACTATGAAATGTGAGCTCATCTCTTAGCAATCTTTGTCCATCTAGTCTGGAGATACATAGTTAATAATATTATATAATATGTAATAATACATAACATATGATATATTGTATTATTTATGTAATAACATACAATATTGTAAACAGTATTGTATATTATATAGTAGTACATATAATACATTATACTATATTTATACATTTATACAAAATATTATAGACAGAGATTAGGTGAGATTTTATGAGCTTTCTAATTGTTTTCATTGGGAGGTTTAGTCTGCTAAAAGCTACTATAGCAGACACAAAAGCAGACCCAGGGCTGACATTTAAGAGTTAATATTAAATGGATTAGAAATGGAAAGAGAAAGAGAGACAGAGAGAGCTAAGAACTTGTTCTAAACAATTTTTATCACTTATCTAAAGGTGCCTTTTGGAATAGATATTTGGATCTACATGGAATAGACAGAGCTGTGATAACTCACCTTCCACTGATAACCTATGATGTTTTATCTCTACTTCTTTCTTTGCTAAGACTCTTCTTATATTAATTTATGTTCTAATTTATGTACTACTAAGTCACCTTGCCTCTTTGGAGCCACCAGAGTTCAAAGCTCCATACAACTCTATTTTTTTCCTTCATCTAAGTACTTAGGATAATGTCTCCTACACATAAGCACTTGATAAATACCTGTTGAGAAAGAAGAAGCAAGGACTATTGGCTTTTACAATAAACATTTTCAAGTTAAATATTATGTTATAAAACAGATGGTCCTCATATGTGTAAACATAGTTAAATGCTTCTGTGTCCAAATTCCTTCTGGGAATTTTCTGGGATCTTGCTTTTTCAAATCCCAAATCCTGTGAGAAATCTTTCAATAAATCAGGAAAACAGGAAATGCAGTATAATTTTCATATAAGAAATAAAACTTAACAAGCGACATAGAGACTTTACCTGTTCAGGGGGATCTATTGACAACAAGTCAAAAGCAAGAGCTGATACTCAGTTGAAGGTGAAGGTCAACATTTCTGTGGACCAGGACAGGAACACGGCGAGAGGAGACATCCTGTTCTAATTCGTCTCTCTTGTAGTTGTCACCATATTATGTGTTTTCTGGCTCTGTGTGCTGCTAATGGTGAAGCATTCTTGCAAATAAAACAGATGTTAATACATTTATATGCACAGTGTATTTTGGACGACTCCTGTGAGTAGTGTTCCAACGAATAGCAAGCTTTGGAAGCAAGAAAAAGAGTCCTTAGTTTGGCGACTTCATTAGGAGAGTCTGTGGAGTGCTATTAACCTTGCTAGCTGTAGGCCACAGTTCTCTGTAAATAACTGAACAGAAGAGATAAAAAAAATAATAATAATGTTATGAAATATTGTGACATGGAGTTAGAAACTGATCTGAAATCTGAATTAAAAAGCGATAGTGATGTCAACCAAAAACCCAGTATTAGAGCAAGACAGCAAACCTCAATGTGAAGATGCTCTGGGACGCATTTAACAACGAGACCAACTTCAACACAAAATGGGGCATTTTCTATATCTGGGATATTTGTCATGAAACAACGATCAACATTATAGGATAGGGCAATTAATCCTTTGTACTTAAGGTAATGAAATCTTCTAATATTAAATACTTGTAGTATTATCTTTCAATTTTTACAAAATTGTCTTTAGTATCAATATTCCCTGCTATTACTGCTTTTATTGCCAAACAATGTCTCTATCAAGTAGAGATCATTTCTGTATTTCCAAATATTTTTACTATTTGAATATTTTGAATATTTCTGGTTTTTATTATTTTAAAATACATCAAAATATATTTGTTAATAAGCCATGCTTTTATTATATTATATATAGTTATAATTTTTTTAAAGAAAACCTCTAAAAGGTTTAGTGAAATTCTACCACAGAAATACGATGTAATGCCTAGCATCACAGTCACTTGTTATGTTAAAATACAAAAATAGTTACAAAAAATGAAGAGTAAATTTTAATATTAAGAATTTCTGGGAATTTTAATTTCTCTTTCTTGAATCCTCATGTTTAATACTGGGGATTTAAAAACACTAAATACAGTTATAGAATCTGCAGTTTGACGGTAAAAAATTATTTATTGTAGGCACCTCTGGAACAATAGAGTCTAACATTTCTCAAACTTTTTTCAACCGTTAACCTGGGGTTCAACCAATGACAGAAGCAATGATTGCCCTTCGCTGTGTTTGTTTTGAGATATTATTTATCTCAATTATATGGATCTAAGCAAGTCAACAATTTATGACAAGATTCTAAAGCCTCTGAAGCTTGCTACCTATACAGATAGCATTCAAGAATGCTTGATTGCAGGTGTTAAAATAAAAAACAAATGATGACCAGCCTTGAAAATTCCCTGAGTGTACAATACCATTTTAGTCATACAAACAAAGCTTAATTTAGCTTATTTTGCAAGACTACCTTGACCTGGGTCATTTCTTGTTTATGCCTCTGTAAATCATGAGGAAAACTTGTGTTCCCCAAGGTTGATATGAGATAACACTAACCGATTTCCTATCATTTAAGAAAATTCTAATATTATAATCAATCACTGTGACGAATAAGCAGTCACTGCTTTTCACTATATAAGCTGCTTTATAACAATATACCCCAGAGCTTCTTTCCTTGTTTTAGTTGGCGTGCTCCCAGGATGCAAACCGTCTCTTTGGTGTGTGCACAGTAAACTTTTATTAACTATTATTTGGTGATTTATTGTTTTTACTTCTGTTATTTCTGAACTTTTGATGCACTATATAGTATTAGATGGTCCAGTGAGGCGTTCCTTTAAAAGACTGTGATTCAATTCCATGACCAGTTTTGAAAAAAATGGAGGTAATTGAGTGTTTCATGATTTTAATGATAAAATCTTGTTTCTGTTTATTAGTTTCTTTCTCTTGGAGTATTTACTAGATTATTATCTGGTGCAAGTCAGGAAGTTACTGTGCTGTATTCTTTTTCTAGCCCCATTTATACCAAAACAACCATCAGAGTTAAGAGTATAATTTTTGAACATGAACAAGTGTAATACGAGATAGTCTGATTTTGTGGGCTAAGGTCATAGCTGCCATACTTATTTTTTTACCTTAAGAAATGTAATTGCCTTCTGTGCGTATTCATTTTATATCTGGACGTAATAATATGTTTGTCTGAAAGAGTCTGTATATTTTAAGGAAAGTTGTTTAAAACTAATACTTGGCAAGCACTGTGGAGCTTGGGAGGTAGGGGACAAGGCAAAGAGAGAAAGTGGGGTGAGGGGTTGAGCTGAGGGGGTCAAGAGAAACGTGCAAACATTGGGACAGAGTCGGGGAGGAAGGTCCTTCAAGAAAAACACAATGTCAAACATCTGGAGATGCCAGTAAAGATGAGACTGAAACATAGGAATCAGAACAATAAAATAGTGGTTTGCTTGGAAATAAAAATTTCACTGGAGGTAGAGAAAAGACTGCTGTAAATCGACGAGTGAAGAAAAAGGAGGTGAGGAAGTGGATGTAACACGTTCTGAGTTGGCTTCCAAGAGTTTCAGCTGTGCAGAGGAGGTGACAGGATTTCTGGAGGAGTGGAAAAGCTCCACAGTCTTAGCTGCAATGTTCCTACCCACACAGATGGGATGTTTATATAAATAACACAGGCTTAGCATGGGCACTGAGTGAGGTCATGTCTTTGGAGCGTTCACTCCAGGACCACGTACACAGTAAGCACTTAATACGCGTTAAGCAGTGTGAGTTTTGAAATCTGGAGAACAAAAAGTACTATTTCGTCATTTTTTATATGGTTTTTGTTTCTTTAATTACTTGTTTGTTGGCCCTTGGACTTTTGTGAATTGTGATTTTATACCATTTGCCTGGTTGTTTTCTATTGAGTTGTTTTTCTTTTGTTTATTATTTTCAGAAGCTTTATACAAAATATGTTTTGGTTACATATTCCTTTGTGTCTCTCCACACTGCACACTGAAAGACTCTATTTTTGACATGCTTTTACTTTTCCTTCCAACTTAGCCACCTCCTGTGCTTTCTAAAAATCCAGTGGAATTTTAGTTCCAGATGACAATTATTTTTACATTAGGCCTCTAAGTACTCAGAAATAATTTCTTAGCAACTGTTTTATGTTTTATAATCCTACTATCCGCCATATAGTTAGACTGTACAAAGGATGTGAATTTAGGTAGTCTGCTCTGCACCCTGTGGACCCTTTCATTCCTCTGCACTTTTAAGTTTTATTTTATGTTTCTATAAGTTTCTGTGATGTTTTCATCATTTACATACCTTTTTACCCAGCTTTTAGAACTCCTAGAGGTGGATTTAGAACTTATAAATTTATTGTCCATATTTCAATGTTTTTTTTCAATACCCACCTTTTATTTCCTTCACACACGTTTCCTCCTTACAAATTATTTTCTCACCAAGACCCTTTATTATCCACTCACTAAATCTTTAGTCTTTTGTTTCCACAACAATATTTTAGAGCTCCGAGAACCCTTGAGAGATTTCTTTCCTTCCTATTAACTACTTCTGTCCCATCTATTTCTTCTTTTCCTTCTCTTCTACCTTTACCTCCTGCTCCTCCTCCTCCTTGGTTTCTTTTTTAATGGATTATATCTCACTTTTTGATGAGGACTATTTATTTCAAGGTTTTTCTTTTCCACTCTATTAATTTTGTTTTCGTAGGGTTTTTTTCTATTTGACGTCTTGCTCTTAGGCTTTGATTCCTGTGTGTAAATGTCTGTAGATAACAGTCTAAGGTGGATAAATTCCTAGGTGTCATCTGTTTTCTCATTTACAGCAAGGATTCCTGGGAAGAAATGAAGATTCACATTAAGAATGTCACATTTGGTGATTTCAGGAGACCAGTAGGATGGGAATTAAGTTGGAATTCACCTAGAGTTTATTTTCTAGGTTGGGAGTCTCCCCGTACCTCCCATGGTATTACGTTACCTAAGACCGTCCCCTGGACCAAGAGCTCCTACTTCTGAAGGCTGCGTTCTTTGCTTCATCCCAGAGGCGAACACTGCTTTTAGTGTGTGTATCTCATTGGTGGTTGTTATGGCAGCACTGGCTCAGCTATACTCCCTGTGTGGCCACTGACAGATATAAGGAAATCAGTGTGCGTGACTAGATTGGGAGTCAAATGATGATATCATTCCGACATGCTACGTCGAGCCTGTTGGGTGTCCAAGTAATAAGCCCAGACAGAATGTAAAACTGTGGCTCTAAAGCTCCTACAGGAACATGTGTGTTGAGAACTGGACAGGAAACCAGCAAGATGGAAGAGACAGATGATAACCTTGAAAGAAAACTTATCAAACACAAAGAAACCTTTAAAATAACAACACTGTAAAATGCATCCTTTTAGAAGATGAAGAAATCAGGAAAAATGCGGAAAGCAATGTGGAAGCAGAAGGAATTACCATAAAATGTAAAGGAAACTAGAGTGTCAAGCTAGAGGGTATATTTTACCCTTCAAAATATTAGGTAAAAAACAAAACGTGAAATTAAAATATAGGAATAGTTGACTCTTCTAAGATCCAGACATACTGTCTTGCCTTTGTTTTTTGCCGTTCTTAAAGGATTTGTTTCTCCCACATTTTGATGTAAATTTAATCTTTCCTATATGAAGAAAGAGTCCCATAAAATGAAAGAAACATATGGATAGGAATTACCCCCAAAGTGTGCTTTCATCAAGGTAGAGTAGAGGAATCTAAGTACTGTAGACATTTAATAGACACTCTATACAAACAAAAGTAGTGAAACTGCCTGCCTCATAGATCAAAATAAGTATAAACAGGAGAGAAGTGTGGTTTGCAGCTCCTGCCGTGAGCAGGGAGCATATCTCACAGTTAGTGTCACCCGGTGATGTAGCATCAGAGGCTTAGGGTGAAACTAGAATGCAGAAAAGTACGTGAAAGTTGGATACAGTAATGGAAAACCAGGAAGATTCATTGAAGTCAAAGAGAAAAATCAAGATGGGTGTTGAAGGTGATGGAAAACACAGATGCTCAAAGAAAAAAGGGTCTATGGATTGAACATCCCCATAGACAAAATAAACAATTCAGGGTTTTTTTTCCCCCTTTAGAAGCAAGATGTATTTGTTTATTATGAGGTATGGGATATTAGATTTTCTCCGAAAGGCGTTCTACCTGCTGCATGCTAGCTCTTTCTGGTTCAAGGTTTCTTCCTAAGCCTCAAATAAAATTCCATCACAATTTAAAAAGCAAAACAAACAAAAAAGGATGAACAACGTTATTCTTCTATATCTTATTTGTGAAGATTCCCTAGTCATCTTATTCAATGATATGCAAAGTTAACTATTTCCTGGCAACTTCGTTTCAAAGCATGGGGCTATCCAGATGGAAGGCTGTGAGTTTCACGACACAACAGACAACATTTCTTTCTCCTGTATTTTTTCACTGAAATCCCTGGTGACTTTGTTGTGCTTTGATTCAGCTTCCCTGGGACTATCTGCTTCACTGCTTTCCGGTTACATCCAAACCTTGAGGAGGGGGCAGTCACGGGAGGACTGACCCGCCTTCAGCAACACTGAGACCTGGCTGATTCAGGTTCTGCCCTCTCTTTCCTTCCAGATTAACCTCTTCCTAGGGAATTAGTATGAGCTACAAAAAGTTCCCACCAGAGTAAGACTAACCCTCACTCAGATTTTACCTGGTAAGAGGTTAAGGTATTAACCCTTCCAGCAAGTGCTTCAAAGTCCAGAAAAATAAACGAGTCGAAGTTCACATTTATGATCAGTACCCTGGAAATTTTGTTGGCAGGATCTTGCCCTACAACCTTCCACCTCATCTGATAGGCATCTGCTTTCTGTAGCCCCACATAGGCTTATCCTTTTATAGGGAGTATCACACCAAAATTTTAGCTTTTTGATTCATGTTTCCTTAACATTGACAGAACTGGAAGTACAAATTTGACCCTGATTTTTAGAACTCAGCCCCACTGAAATTTCTTTCAGGACAAATTCACTTTGCCCCGGCCATCTTGCTTAACTTCTCTGCTTTCACTCATTTTTAGTATCATTTCAGCTGAGTGTCTATCCGCATCTGAATATTACATCCTGATGTCTGAGACCCTCTACTCGACCCTACTGTCTGTGGTTGGTTTCACCATGGCTGTGTTTCAGATGCAATAATACTGAATAATTCTTTGGAGAACTTCTCCACCCGTTTCTTCATGGACAGTATTTGTGTCTTCAAATCAAATGGACCTCCTGAATCACCAATTTCCAATGGGCCAATTTTCTACAAGAATAGTTCATCTGTGGCCAACTTAGTGTGTCCATCCGGTTGCCTGCTTGAGTCCCCTCTTGAAATGGCCATGTGTACTCAACCGTCTCCATCTTTCTTCTTTTATTGTCTTCCACCTCCAATTCTGTCAGGCATTGTCCCCAGCGTGCCAGTGAAAAAACACTTCTCAGCAAGACCACCAGCCAGCCCTACCTTTCCAAAGCCAAGGGTCACCTTCACTCATCTTCAGCTGCACATGGCACAGCTGGTCGCTCTTTGCTTCTTGAGACTCTTTCTTGACTCCGATCTCTCCTAGTTCTTTCCCTCCCTTGGCTGATGCTTCTTCTCGGTCTCCTTCCCCAGTTCCTCCTCATCTCAGAGATAAATGTCCCCACCTCCCGTCTCCTTTAAGTAGTCTCTCTCTTTCCTAAGATGATCTCATTCAGGGTCACACCTTTAAGTGCGTTTTACACACCAGCAACTCCCAGATTTGTATCCCCAGCCTCGCCCTCTCCCCAGAGCTCCTGTTTCCAACCACGCCCACGCCACTTGTGTAGCTAATAGACGTCTCTAAATTAACTTCCAAAACTGAGCTTTTGGCTTTTTAACTCCTCCACAACTCCTACCAAGATCTGCTTCTCTATGATTTTACATGTCTCAAGGACTGGACACTTCAAATGACTACATCGACACCTCGGGAGGTGGTCCAGCCCCCTCACCTCCAGCACAGCTCTGGCTTTTTGCTACTTTGTAAACTTGTTCCTATCTCAGCATTAAGAGCAGAGGGCCCTTGGCAATACTTTCTGTTGGGCTTTTAAAGGCTCAAAAAAAAAAAAAACACAAAAATCCACACACACACAACCCAAAGCCTGGTCCATATTTTTAAATTTCTAAAACGAATCTTAAGTGACTTGCCTCGTCTCTCTCATCCACACATGCCCACACTCACACCAGCTGCTTAGCCCATGGTCAAAGCCACCTTGCAGGCAACTTCAGCAGTGCCCTGCCCTGGGGAGGGCACTTGAACAGGTCTGCCTTTCTGCTGCCACAAGCGTTATATTAAGAGACTCTTGTCAAATAAGAACTACAGAGTGCAAAGTGTCTCCATCTCTCCCAACCTTTTTTCTTTGCCTTTCTTTCATAACATTTCTGTCCACTGGTCAATATCATTTATAAGTGATTATATCTGCCATTCTTTTAGCTTATGGAGATGATACAAATTGGTAAGAGATGTTATCTGTGATCTGAAAGTGTTTTCTGTTTGATATTAGTTTCAGATCTCCCATTTTTCACAGAAAGAGACATTCTCTGCCATGGGGTCATGCATCTCTAATTTTATCTGCCTTCAATTAAAAGAAAAAGAAAAGATCAGTAATGAACCCAGAATGAAAAGTTTCTGTAAACAGCCGGCTAAGAAGGGATTGTTATCGCATTTTTCATTTTGAGATATGCATTTAATACTCTATTTCATCACTGTGGGAAAATAATCTTGCCAAGGTCCAGGGCTTTGTGGCAGGGAAAATCCTGGTAAGCATTTGCCTCTTTGCAGTTATCTGCATTACTGCAAATTCCTACAAAGGCGAGAGGCTACCCTCCTAGAGAGATAGAAAACAGTGCTCTGTGGGCAGCAATTCCATTTCTGGAACCACCATAGGAGTCACGGCTTATTGCTTTTCTCACAAAGCAGCTCAGAGGAAAGATGCTTCCATTAGACTTACCAGGAAGGTTGCTGCTGGATGGGATTCGAGGGGGTCATCCAAGCCCTTCCCCTGCATCCAGGGATGACTCCACAGAAACGATTCACTGCAGATGAGAACATTCTCTGTTTAAATGTTTCCAGGGAACAGTCAGATCCACGTTTCCTGAGGACAATCAGAAATGATGCGTTCATGATTTCTCTTTATTGCCAAGGGGAAAAAAAATCATAGATAGATTTAACTGTAAGATAACATAAGATTGTCATGGACAGAAATGACTTCTCCTTATAAAAGCTGAGCCCATTCAGCCCCAATCAATAGCCAGGATTGAAGATGTTGGAATTTAGGCAACTTACAGCTGAAAAATAAGTGGGTAAATCCAAATATGCTTTTGTAGTGGAACCACACCTGTAATGCATACACTTTCTTTGTCTTGGTTGGGTACAGAAAATAGAAAAATGCAGTAGGAATGTAGCGACATAACCGTTTCTTTCTGTGTTTTTTAAGCCAGTATTTGTTCCTGGGATCTCTTCCTTTTGACTTTAAGCTGAACTGTCAGCCCATATATTAATTTCAGCTAATTTCTTGTACAAAAATAAGGTGAGGCTGGAGTCCATCTGGAGGAAACTTTTTGAAATTTGTGGACCAGGAAGTGACCACTTTTGTGATATTTACTCTCTCCTCTTCCCCTGTACAAAATTTTGCTCACAGAGCATTGACAGGCATGCAGGTTGTGTCTGAGCCATTTCCAAAAGTGAGACAAGCACAGAACTCAGACTGATACAATACCCGGGTGTCCATGACCAGCCACTAATTACCGCTGTGCTGGCCTGAAATGTCCCTGCTCTGTCTCAGAATAACACAATTCAACATGAGAAGTCATCTCTGCTTTGGCTTCTGTGTTCTTGGTGTCCATTAGTTTGCTGTTTCACTAAACAGGGGATGAAAGGAATTTGGTACAAGCTGTTATTGGAGGGATGACAGCTCTGGCAGACCTTGACAAATTTGCTAATAAAAATAAAACTATTGGAAGTTAATTAACTTTCCTTTTTAGGATAGAGAATAGAGCCCGACACATAGTAGTTGCTGAACAATTTTCACTAACTAAATGAGTGGATAAATGCACGATTATTGTAAAATTGGTGCTCCTTTATCCTTAAATGTTAGTTTTTTTCCCAGTGGACGAGTTGATTAACTGTTTCGGCTGCCATTTGGACCAGGACTGATGCTGAATGAGAGAGACAGACCCTTTGATTGCACATTATTTGAGGAATGAAATGGATCCAAGTAGCTTTTCTCTGCAAAGTTTCAGTTGGCTGCTTTTGCAGAATTTGCATGTGAGAAAATATGAGAGGATTTTGACTCACTGATCAGATTCCTTTAATTTTAGGTTCACAATATCTTTTAATATTTTAAAAGAGAGGAAGACGGGGTGTCATGGTACAGCCATGGCTAAGACATGACTAAGACAACTAAATTATTCTCACGGGAAAGAAAGTCCTGGTGAC
Source organism: Eubalaena glacialis (assembly GCF_028564815.1). NCBI lineage: Eukaryota > Metazoa > Chordata > Mammalia > Artiodactyla > Balaenidae > Eubalaena > Eubalaena glacialis. The sequence continues at coordinate 93,155,111 of NC_083729.1, forward strand.
ATTAACCATGACTTTTTTTTCCCTTCGCCCTTTTCTCTAGTGTAGAGCCCGATGCTTGTCTCCTGATTAAGAGACTGAAAATAGAAGAACGTCTTCCCCTTGTGACCCAGCTGCTCTGGCTGCATCGTTTCCATCACTCTTTCTTTTCCCTTCACATCAGCCACCCTCACCTCTGTACGCGCTCACCAGACTCCCTCACTCTTCCCATGTTGCCACTAGCATCACTTCCCAAGGAGCTGGTTTTGACCCTGGGATCTGTCATCACGGCTCTCCTAGCACAGGTGCGTCTACTTCAAAGCATCTCTCAAGGGTCCTTTTACATTTTTTCATATCTAGGTGATTATCAGGCTCTTTGTTTCAGCATGAGGCCATAGTCTTCATTAGAGAAAGGACCAGGCACTACTTTTCTCATCACTATTCCAGCTCAGTGCCTGGCCCAGAGCTGGCACTTGATAAATATTTACTGATTGAACCAGATTAGTGAAGAAACTAACATTAGAAGGAGAGGTGCCATGATCTCCACCACAGCACATGTTAAGGAGAAATGCGATGGCTCCAATGAAACATTCCTTGCACAACAAGGATTAGCTGGTAAAATGTGTGGGTTCCAGAAATCTCCTTCCCCTCGAATGTATCTATAGAAAAGTCTTCATTAGAGACCTTTTTTTTGGTTCAGGCTAAGACACTCCTAGTCTTCAGATCCAAATGCTTCTGGAAAGGTTGACCAGCTACTAGCTGTTATCACTTAGATGTGAATCAGTTATAATTTTTAGTACTTGGGTTCAGTATGCTGGACACTTTACTCAACTTACTGGATTGGAGACAATAAGGGCAGAGCAAGTTTGGAAATTGAGAACATTTTTTTTGCTACAAAAAAGCCACAAAATGACACTGAAGCTTCTGCTACCCTCAAATGTGTGAGGATCTCTGTGATCGAAGGTGACTGGGCTTTAAGGTCCACACAGGGCAGAGGAGACGGGAATTTGACACACAGAAAAATGAGGATTTAGAAGGGAAACTTCACACAAAGAGCCAGGAACTTTGATAAGCTACACCTTCTGTGAAAAAATAGACTAGAAAGAAATCTTCTTGCCAATGTGGGGAGATTCAAATGGCATTAATCCATCTGGGTTTGGCTCTGGCGAGAAAAATCTACCTGAGAATTCATTTATAGCCACAACTACTTTATGTGGTTTTAAATTTTGAGCTGACATGCCTTCTGATCACAGCACGTTCCTGGGTTGGAAGGGTGCTGATCACAGCGCGTTCCTGGGTTGGAAGGGTGCTGATCACAGCGCGTTCCTGGGTTGGAAGGGTGCTGATCACAGCGCGTTCCTGGGTTGGAAGGGTGCTGATCACAGCGCGTTCCTGGGTTGGAAGGGTGCTGATCACAGCGCGTTCCTGGGTTGGAAGGGTGCTGATCACAGCGCGTTCCTGGGTTGGAAGGGTGCTGATCACAGCGCGTTCCTGGGTTGGAAGGGTGCTGATCACAGCGCGTTCCTGGGTTGGAAGGGTGCTGATCACAGCGCGTTCCTGGGTTGGAAGGGTGCTGATCACAGCGCGTTCCTGGGTTGGAAGGGTGCTGATCACAGCGCGTTCCTGGGTTGGAAGGGTGCTGATCACAGCGCGTTCCTGGGTTGGAAGGGTGCTGATCACAGCGCGTTCCTGGGTTGGAAGGGTGCTGATCACAGCGCGTTCCTGGGTTGGAAGGGTGCTGATCACAGCGCGTTCCTGGGTTGGAAGGGTGCTGATCACAGCGCGTTCCTGGGTTGGAAGGGTGCTGATCACAGCGCGTTCCTGGGTTGGAAGGGTGCTGATCACAGCGCGTTCCTGGGTTGGAAGGGTGCTGATCACAGCGCGTTCCTGGGTTGGAAGGGTGCTGATCACAGCGCGTTCCTGGGTTGGAAGGGTGCTGATCACAGCGCGTTCCTGGGTTGGAAGGGTGCTGATCACAGCGCGTTCCTGGGTTGGAAGGGTGCTGATCACAGCGCGTTCCTGGGTTGGAAGGGTGCTGATCACAGCGCGTTCCTGGGTTGGAAGGGTGCTGATCACAGCGCGTTCCTGGGTTGGAAGGGTGCTGATCACAGCGCGTTCCTGGGTTGGAAGGGTGCTGATCACAGCGCGTTCCTGGGTTGGAAGGGTGCTGATCACAGCGCGTTCCTGGGTTGGAAGGGTGCTGATCACAGCGCGTTCCTGGGTTGGAAGGGTGCTGATCACAGCGCGTTCCTGGGTTGGAAGGGTGCTGATCACAGCGCGTTCCTGGGTTGGAAGGGTGCTGATCACAGCGCGTTCCTGGGTTGGAAGGGTGCTGATCACAGCGCGTTCCTGGGTTGGAAGGGTGCTGATCACAGCGCGTTCCTGGGTTGGAAGGGTGCTGATCACAGCGCGTTCCTGGGTTGGAAGGGTGCTGATCACAGCGCGTTCCTGGGTTGGAAGGGTGCTGATCACAGCGCGTTCCTGGGTTGGAAGGGTGCTGATCACAGCGCGTTCCTGGGTTGGAAGGGTGCTGATCACAGCGCGTTCCTGGGTTGGAAGGGTGCTGATCACAGCGCGTTCCTGGGTTGGAAGGGTGCTGATCACAGCGCGTTCCTGGGTTGGAAGGGTGCTGATCACAGCGCGTTCCTGGGTTGGAAGGGTGCTGATCACAGCGCGTTCCTGGGTTGGAAGGGTGCTGATCACAGCGCGTTCCTGGGTTGGAAGGGTGCTGATCACAGCGCGTTCCTGGGTTGGAAGGGTGCTGATCACAGCGCGTTCCTGGGTTGGAAGGGTGCTGATCACAGCGCGTTCCTGGGTTGGAAGGGTGCTGATCACAGCGCGTTCCTGGGTTGGAAGGGTGCTGATCACAGCGCGTTCCTGGGTTGGAAGGGTGCTGATCACAGCGCGTTCCTGGGTTGGAAGGGTGCTGATCACAGCGCGTTCCTGGGTTGGAAGGGTGCTGATCACAGCGCGTTCCTGGGTTGGAAGGGTGCTGATCACAGCGCGTTCCTGGGTTGGAAGGGTGCTGATCACAGCGCGTTCCTGGGTTGGAAGGGTGCTGATCACAGCGCGTTCCTGGGTTGGAAGGGTGCTGATCACAGCGCGTTCCTGGGTTGGAAGGGTGCTGATCACAGCGCGTTCCTGGGTTGGAAGGGTGCTGATCACAGCGCGTTCCTGGGTTGGAAGGGTGCTGATCACAGCGCGTTCCTGGGTTGGAAGGGTGCTGATCACAGCGCGTTCCTGGGTTGGAAGGGTGCTGATCACAGCGCGTTCCTGGGTTGGAAGGGTGCTGATCACAGCGCGTTCCTGGGTTGGAAGGGTGCTGATCACAGCGCGTTCCTGGGTTGGAAGGGTGCTGATCACAGCGCGTTCCTGGGTTGGAAGGGTGCTGATCACAGCACGTTCCTGGGTTGGAAGGGTGCAAAACCTCAGTAGATTTGCATGCTCAACTCAAAACGACACTTCACAGATAGTGGCCAGAATATGATGAACTCTTAATCAAATCTCTCTCTCACACACACACACACGCTTGTGCACACACAAGGAAACAAACCACCATGAGTGAGAAAAGAAATAACAAACAGTCGTGGAGTCAGATCTTCACTAACTAAGAGATTCAGCCTTCGGAACTCTGTGATACTAAATAAAAGAAGTAGGATTAAATGTTTGAAGCTGTAAAAGAGAAAATAGGATATATGAGCAAGGCACAATTTATTCTCACAAATAACCAAGCCAACTTGGTAAAGATTCAAATACAACTTCTGGAAACAGAACATTTCCATTGGAATAAAATCCCCAGTGGATGAGTACACCTAAAATCAGACATAGATGATAAAAGAAGTAGTCAACTGAAAGTTAGATGTGAAGCACTTCCCCATAAAGCAGGTTAGAGAGACAGAGAGAGAAAATATGAGAGAGAAATGGAAAATAAAATGCGTAGGTTTGATATACGTCTAAATGGAATTCTAGATAAAGAAAATGGAAAGAATAAAGGAGAGGAAGCACTTAAAAGATAAAAGCAGGAAAAAAAAAAACCCCAATCCTCAGACCCAGAAAGTCTAATGACTCCAGATAAAAATAAATCCACACAAGGAAGACAGAGAGAGAAAGAGAGAGAATAAAAGAACAAGGGAGAGAAGACAGATCACCACAAAGGAAAGGCTTGCTGCTCTTCTTGTCAGATATTGGAAGATGCTTCAGATGATGGGGAAATAGTATCTTCAATTGTGCTGAGAGAAAGCAGCCGTCAACCTCAAATTCTATTCACAGTAAGTCTTGCAAGAATGGTGAAATACAGACATTTTTAGACTAATGAAAACAGATCATCAAAAGACTTTCTCTAAAGGACTTTGTAAAGAAAGTATTTCAGGAGAACAGTGTGCAATGCTGGACGAAAGGTCGAATTTACAAGACGGAATGTAGACACCAAAGACCGTAGTAAATGCTTACTGTGCAATTACTATGTACCAGGCAATTGTCTAAGCGCTTCACATGTGTTAGCTCATTTGATCCTCACTATGCACTATGAGTCAGTGGAGAAAGGTCATCTGTTCAACAGGTGGTCCTGGAACAACTGGACATCTGTACAGACAATAAATAAGTATGCCTTGACCCTTACCTCACGCCATATGCCAAAATTAACTAAAAAGGATCATATGCCTACACATAAAAGTTAAACTGCAGTAGTGGAAATAATACAACAAATCTTTGTAACTTTGTGGTATGTAAAGATTTCATAGACAACACTTAAAAGTCATGAATGATAAAAGAAAAACAATAAAATAAGCCTTATCAAAATTAAAACATTTATTCTTTGAAAGACACTATATTTTAAAAAATAAAAGGCAAGCCAGAGACTGAGAGAAAATATTTGCAATATATATCATCTCAGGAAGGACTTGTATCAGGGATACATAAAGAGCTCTCACAACTCAATAATAAGAAGACAAGCAACTCCATAAAAAAATAGGCAAAAGATTTGAACATTCAAAGATATTTGAATGCCAAATGGACTCATTAATATATGCTCAGTAGCATTAAGAAAACACAAATAGAAACCCAAATGTGGTACCACTATAATTCAGTAGAATGGCTAAAATTAAAAATTAAAATTCCAAGTGTGAGCATAGATACGGAGAAACTGGAGCGCTCATGTGTTGGTGAGAGGAGTATGAAATGGTACAATCATCTTGCAATCAGTTTGGCAATTTCTTTTAAGTTAACCATAGACTGGTAATATGACCCAGCAGGTTCTGAGTTTTTACTGAAAAGAAATGAGAACATGTGTCCATGCAGAGACTTTTACATGAATGTTCATAGCAGCTTGATTCATAATAGCCCCAAACTGGAAACACCCCAAATATCCATCAACAGGTGACTGGATAAGCGAATGACGGTGCATCCATACTACTGAATTCTGCTTAGCAATAAAAAGGAAAAGCTATTGTTATAAGCAGAAACGTGGATAACCCTCAAAAACATTACAGTGATTATGTTGTGTAAAAGAAGTCAAACAAAAATGTGTATGTACTGTATGAAGGATGAGTTCCATTTATATAAAGTCTAAGATGGAAATCTAACGTGGAGTTTCAGAAAGCAGATTGGTGGTCACCTGGGGCCAGGGATGGAGCAGAGTTTGCCTGGGGAGGGGCTCAAAGGTAGAAGCTTTTGGGGATTCTCTGTATCTTGATGGGCTGGTGATTACATGGCTGTGCATAATTGTCAAGACTCAAACTGTGCACTTAAATTGTGTGTAAATTATACCTCAGTGAAATTTATTTTAAAAAATAAACATGTCCTCTGTGGTGACCTAAATGGGAAGGAAATCCAAAAGAGAGGGGATGTATGTATACACAGAGCTGATTTACTTTGCTGTACAGCAGAAACTAACACAACATTGTAAAGCAACTATACTCCAATAAAAATTAATTAAAAAAATAAAAATAAACAAGATAGAACTAAAATACTGGTCAACAATAAATGTAAGGGGAAAAGGGTTTGACCAAAGTTAAAACGTCCTAAAATACATCTACTGTTCTAGAGCAGGTTGGAGATACTGATTAGACTTGAAATAACTATGAGATTTTGATGATAAGAATTTTAATGATAATCACTAAGATAGAAATAGAGTGTGTATGTTTTCAAAAGAGTGAATATGGGTGAACGGGTGCGTGTGTCGGGGGGTAGGGATGAAATAAAAACAAAACACAAAATCAATCCTATAAAACAGGGAAAAGAAGAAGAAAAAGAGGCTTGCCCCCTTGCCTGTGATGTAAATGATGCATTTTATGCATTTGATTCAGTTTTATGTTAGTTCTCTACAGTTCTGGATTTACATGTTTTCCTAGGTGATTTTATCTTGGGTTTCCCCAACACCTTACCCACCTAATTTACAAATATATCCATGTCAACACAAAAATTTACCATTTCCTTTTGCATCCTGGAGAAAAAGATATCCTTCTCTCTGTTTAAGATTGAGCCTTTCACATCCCTGCCACCTGCTCAAACTTCCTCTTCTTATCCTATGAATTATTTTCTCTTACTTCTATCACTTTATCTCCCGGGTCCATCTCTCTCTCTCTCACATACACACACACATATGCACGGTTTGTGATTTTATATATATATATATATATATATATACACACATATATATGTATATACGTATAGATATGCACAGACTGCAACTCCCTGTCTAATTCATGACCATCTATCGTGACTATGAGACTCTCATGCCCATGATTTCCCTCAAACTGCTCTGAGATCAGTGGTGACACCCTAGGTAATAAATCCCATAGATAATTTTCACTGCTTATTATACTGTATGTGAAATTTGGTTCTATTTGCCACTCCTGTCCTGCTGTTGGTTTTCTCTTCTCTCAACCATCTGTTATATGTGTCCAGGTCACTAGACAGCTGATAAATTAGAATTTCTTGAATGGAAGATGGCTTGCTTTCTCTCCCCTTTTGCTTTATTCTTAACCTACTAAACCCTCCTTCCTCCAGGAAGCCTTCCTGACCATTTCTGGCTGGGTTTCTGAAATATCTGTGTTCCTAAAGCAACTTCTACATTATGTGTCTTCTGCTGTAGGAATGTGAGTTCCTTGAGGACAGGTGTCGTACACTTTCTATCTTACACCAGAAGTTCAGCCCATTTTTACAGCGCCCTCTGTAGGAGGACCTCAGTGTATGTTTGGTGGATGAATGAAGATGAAGATGGGAACTACCTGTAGTCATTATTGTTAATATTTCCCTTTATTTCCTTTTGGCTAGGGCATGAATGGCTGGCATGATATCAAGGAGTCAGGGTCTGGGAAAAATAGAAAGAAAGGGGACTTCTGAACAGAGGACAGATGCTAAAGGAAATTGACTACCCTTTAACTAAGCATGGTTTAAAACTAGAAGTTCTCACTCTCTTTGGGATACTCAAGACATCCCAGGTTGTCACCCTTTAGTTTCCAAGACAGATATAAATAATGGCATATTGGTACATTTTTAACAACTGGCTCTCCGCAGTAAAGAAAAATAAAACAAAGAAGAGCCTTAATATGTAGCATTTTCCTATAATAGAAATAGCCCATCATAGCTGATTTTAACCTATGTGATGTCAACTAGCTTTCAAAATTCCTAAAAATTTGAAAATTGGCTTGTGTGAGCTGGTACAAGCTGCCTTTAGCACACCACTGGATATAAATAATGTATGTACAAAGGTCAATTTATTGGCCTCCCATTTGTATAATGTCTTTCAATTCATAGTATTTTGTACAGATTTCTTGGAAGACACAGAAATATTATTGATGTTTAATAAATGAGAAAATTAAAACTCAGAGAATTTAATGACTTATGGTATCAAGAAGGATGATTTTGGCAGCCAATAATAGAAATCCCTTACTTCAGTTGACTTTAAAATAAGGAGTTTAGTATCTTTTGTAATGGGGACACCAAAGGGAAAATCAGGTTTCAGAACTGTGCGTGTCCCTCATGATGAGTTTAAACACCCTCCCTCGTTCCCTTTCTCCTCTGACGTTCTTGGTGTCGGCTGGACCCTCTGCCTTGATATTCAGGCTGGTTCAGGCAGTCCAGCTGGACTTGGCAAGGGCGAAGACTATCTCCTCCTGGCCCAAGACTTAGGGTCAAGGAACCTTTCCCAGAAACTCCCCTTGAGATTGACCTCATTTCTCACTGACCACAACTGGGTCACGTGTCCAAGGCCAGAACACTTGAGGGCAAGAGAATGGGATAGCTTGGCTGACTCAGCTAAACGGATACTCTCCTAGTGCTCGGGGTGAGTCACTGTCATCTGGGATCCGCTGGAGAAAGCTAGAGCTCCAAACACATTTGGTGTTCTGTTAGGGAGGAAAAGATGGGCAATGGATAAGCAACTGGCAGTGTCCATAGAGTTGCCAAGTTCAGAGTCTAGTTGGTGGTAAAGCCTGCAATATACCGTCATTATCAAGCACCACCTTCCCAAACATGACATCCAGTTTCTTTATAAAGATGTAGATAAAAATCATCTTTCTTTGCACTCCTCTGACATTTTTGTATGCAATTATCTTTGTTTATTATTCCAGCAAAGTTATACGGATTTGCCTACTATATTTCATGTTCTAGGTGTAGGTGCATGCCTCTGTGTATTTCTTGTATGAGCATGTATATAAACTCTGTGTTACTGGGTGACAACACTGTTTATACTACCAATTTGTGCTCACACAGCGCCTTGCAAGGAAAAGGCACAAACACTATATATATATGTATATATACACAAATATATATACAAATATATATATAGTATATATATAAACTAATATATCTATAATATATATACATTTGAAAAAGAAAACTTCCAGGCTTCTCTTCCACAGGAGTCTTTCAACAACTTTCCAATATTATGCACCATTCAGTAGAGACAAACTTTAAAAGTTAGAGCCCTGAAAGAGAATTTTTTCTAAAAATTATTGCAAGCATTGGAAAATAAGGAGTTACAGCCCCAAATATCTTGCAACTATAACCATAGAGCTCACTGCAGTGATTACTATAACGTGCAGTGTGGCAGAGTTACAGTTGCCATGGGAACCATAAATTTGATTTTCTGGGGTTTTGTGTGTACAAAATCTCAACTATAATGCTGCCTTCATGTATTGTCTTTTTCATTTGTTATACACGTACTTGGGTCCAAAGTAGGTCACCTGAACTAAACACAGAAATGTTGGTTGCTTTCTTCAAAGGTTTCTTTAATATCTCAGCAGTATCCGAGTTAATTCAGAAAGTGCATGTATAAAAAATTATTTTTGATCTTACTGCAGACATAATAGGTTAATCTCTTCCATCCCAGCTTACACCATTATTTGGAATAAAAGCCTCCTCTGTATTTTCAGCTTTTGATCTATTCACTTTTAAAAAGTTTATGTGAGTTGGTGCTGTTTCAGATGGATAACAGATGATGTAGTCCTATCGATGTTTTGTTGTTCGTCTTTTGTTTTCTAATAATGCCTTTATATACTATTTCTGACTAGATTATCTCTCGGCTTCAGTCTTTTTATAGAATGAAGCTCATCTCCTTACCTGGGATGGAATGCTTTACCGATACCCATGAGGTAATGGCCATAGTTCAACCAACCTGCTTTTTCTATTGCTCTTTTCTATAAGTTCTTTGAAACATTGAGAACTCATATCTCTATGACTTTAATGAAGAGAAGGTTTGAATTGCTGCAGATACAAAGTCCCAGCAGACGCTAGATTTAGCCTTTACTCCCTGTTGTAGGTCTGTCTTGACATAGCAGGAAACGCTAGCTTTCTCATTAACTATAGGAGTGCACAAAATCTTCCAAGTTTATTTGGCTACAGTGAATCAGAGCATTGCTTTCATCTGATTTTCCCCCGTGAGAAGTCGACAAGAATTTCCCACACCACTGCTTTGCCAGGGCTAACAGCAGCCGCTAATGTTATTTAGCTATTTCTTCCACGTCTCGTATTTTGGATAAGGAACGTTCATACTTGTTTGCTGAATAAATTTGGACATTGTGCTGTTTTACCTTGAAGACTTCTCATTGTCACAATTTTCCCATTTCTTTAATGTAGGTAGACAAAAATCTAAATTCTACCATTCTCAGCAGAGCTCTGGAGTGGTTAATTGAAACGTTGCTTGACAGAAAGCATTTTTTAATACTTGTTGCATTTTTAAATAAAAACAGAAAAGACTATGATAGTGTGCTGATGTCAGTTTCGATGAGGGATGAACAGGTATTGTGATGTATTGCACCAGCTACAATAAATCAAAACTTCAGAGACAAGATGGCATATTTAACAAACTCGTCATTTTGTAATGATGAGGCGGGTGGTGACTCACCACAAACTAGCAAAAGACAAGGGCAACATGCACGGCATCGACATGCCTGCAGGCAGATTTGATGGTGCCAGCAATCCTCATCTGCGTGTGTGTGATTCACCTGAATAATCTTCAGAATCCTAAATCCTTCGAATTACTCAGTGTAAAACAGAGGGCTGAGGAAAGAAGATGGGGTAAATTAAAGAACGAAAAAGACAGATCATCAACCAGATCCCTCAGCAAACATGTACTGATGAGCTTTCGGAGAACTGGGTACCATATGAGTAGAAAGTATCCCCAAGGTTTAATTTGGAGGATGTCTGACAGTGAAACAATAACTTGTAGAGAGACGTGACAAGCGGCCTTGCCTGAGTTCGTGCTAAATGGCAGAAAAAAAATTACATGAAAGAAACATGTACATGGTGGACAAGACTCAGTCCACTAAAACACATAAAAATCTTGGATAAAATACAATAACAATACAAAACTATATGTCAACCATTCATTTAATTCTCACAAAAAGTCTGTGATGAAAATAACAGTGAAATACACTCCACTCCTACTAGAAGAGCTAAAATCCCCCCAAAAAATCCTATCGCTAGAGAGGACGGGGAACAACAGAAACTTATATTCCTTGATGGTAGGAACGCAGTAGGGTACAGTCACTTCAGAAGGCAGTTTCTTACAAAGGTAAACATAGTATAATCGTACGATCCAACAATTATGCTCCTAGGTATTTATCCAACTGATTGGTGAACGTATGTCCACACAAAAATCTCCGTGCAAATACTTATAGCAGCCATAATCATAATCATCAAAAATTCGAAGCAGACAAAATGCCCTTCAGTAGGTGAACAAGCAGAATCTGTACAATGGAACATCATTTAGCTCTAAAAAAGGATACACCGTCAACCCATGCGACAAAGTGGAGGAATCTTAAATTCACATCATTCTAAGTGAAAGAAACAAGTCTGAGGGGGCGACATACTGTGTGTTTCCAAATACGTGACATTTCATAACAACCAAAACCATGCAGATTGAAAACAGATCAGTGCTTGTCAGGGCAAAGCGTTGAATACATGAAGCACAGGGGATTTTCTTTTCCTTCGTGATTTTATTTAATTATTTAAATAAATAAATAATGTTTATTTTAATTCAAATAGTTTTGGGTTACAGGAAAAATGGCAAATATAATACAGAAGAGACCTAATATACCCACACCCTATTACTGACATCTTACTTATGTATGGTGTATTTATCACAACTAATGAACCAATACTGATACACTATTATTAACTAAAGCCCATACTCTATTCAGATTACCTTATGTTTTATCTAATGTTCTTCTTCTGTCCAAGAATCCCATCGAGCCCACCACATTACATTACACACGACCTCAGTCAGGGGATCAAGGTCAACGTCAACAATGATGTCATGCTGATAGTGTGTACTCTTGATATGATGTGATGAAATGGACTTTACCCCTGTGGTCTTCCTTCCCCAAACCTCAATCTAATGATGAGAAAAACATCCAACAAAACCCAAACTGTGGGACAGTCTACAGAATACTTGGCCCGCACTCCTCAAAACTATCAAGGTCATCAAAAACAAGGAGCATCTCAGAAACTGTCACAGCCCAGTGGAGCTTCAGGAGACATAAAACTAAACATTACACAGTCCTCTGGTTGGGATCCTGAGACCAAGAAAGGACATTAGGTTAAAACTAAGGAAATCTGGATAAAATATGGTCTTTAGTTAATAACAATGCATCTATATTGGTTCAACAGTTGTGGTAAATGTACCATTCTAATGTAAGGTGTTAACACTTAAGGAAAATGGATGTGGGGTGTCAGGGAACTCTCTGTACTGTCTTTGCAATGATCTGTCATTGTAATCCCACAATGAAAAAACTTAAGCATGGAGATATTTTTAAGTTGTCCAAAATATTACAAGTGAATGTCAGGAACAAGATTCAAGCAGAAGAATGATAAGAGTCAGAGTCTGAACTTTAGCTACAACTGTGTATAGTATTTTTATATATACCAATGTTTAAAAAAAAGATATTTTTAGGTGCCAGTAACAAGAAGGAAAGGAGTCGATCAAGAATCTAGGTGGGAACTGACCTCACAGGAGCCCACGGGCCTGACTCAGGGCCCACAGGGGAGGCCGTCTGGCTTTGTCTGTACAGCATGTAGCAAGAAGAGAGAATCTGCAGAAAGCCCGGAGTCTGGAAGAACTGACCCATCCGTGCAAAATGCAGACCCCAGTTCCAAGGCAGCTGCCCCGTCCACGCTGCTTCCTCAGAACAGTTCTCACAGCATAGCGCGCCCCCCAGACTCTTCCCTACTGAGGCCTCTGCCCCAGCAAAGGCTTCAGGAAATCTGGGTCCAGGCCTCAGAGCGAAACCCTTCTCCTTTATCTGAGGCAGGGCGCTCTAAGAACTAAAAAACAGTCCTTGAGTTTATACTTTGAAATACATGTTGGGCCGAAGGTCACAAGCCCTGATAGTGACCTGACACTTCACCTTAGATGACAGAGTATCAGGCAGCACATCTGTTGTGTACTTGGACCTTGGCTGCTTCAGAAAGACTCTCATTTTTAACACCTTGTTCATCCAGGAAACACGTGGATGACTGTTTACACTGGGAAAAGCTAAGCTAGTGGGGAACACGTCTGGGGTTGAAGGGTCCGCGTTCCTCACCGGGCCTCACTTTCAGGAAGATGTCCCTGGTGCTGACCTTTCTACGGACTCCCAATCCAGCAGCACGTCGTGTGTTTTTGCTCATTGTCTTCCCCTTATGTCAGCATTTACATTAAAGCCATTTGGATCATCTCCAGGAGTCTCTATCCTTAGTTCTCACCTCCTTCTTCTCTATAAACGGAAGGAAAGAAATGGTCCCACCAAAACCTAGCCTGTCATCACCTCAGACAACGCAGGCAAGCCCCCCTGCTGCTCTTCTGTTGTGATGCCACGTCAGGTCGTCCTCCCAGTTCAACACTTAACAGAAGCACCAAGATCATCGGCCCCTTTCTGCCTTGCAGGGTGTTCAAACTTCAGGGTGCTGGGGAGTCGCACGAATAGCTTGTTTCATCAGCAGGTTGTTAGGTGATGCACACACCTGTGAGTCAATCCCTGGTGGTTGGATCAAAGGCGCCGCATCTCCACAAGCTCCCAGGTGACTGGGACCTGAGGTCTCCTTGAGGGGCCTCACTCTCTCCCGAGCGTGTTCGTTCTCCTTCTTTGGAACCTTCTTCAACTCTCCCTTATGGACCGCACCTCACTTTCTGTTCAAAGCTCATCCCTGCAACTAATTTTTCTCAACAAATAAGAGTCAAAGAATAAGCTTTTAGGTGGCTCAGTTTTCCGAATTGTGAAACGGCTTATTAAGTCATACTTGCCTTATCTATGAGAGATACTGTGCAGACAGTACTAATACTTATAAAGCATTTGAAGTCTCGAATATGAAAAGTACTTTATGAAATATCGATGACCTATCTGTTCCACTGTGTAGTCAAGACATTTTCCACCTGTGTGTTCTCAGACAGTATTATTTCTGAAGCGATATGTTTTTCCTTGCAATAATTATAAATGCCTAACACATTCATAAACAAACTTTGTTCAGCAATTTGCTCCAGTGTTTCCCAAGCAGCTCACCATAAAACAAAAGGACTTGAAAAGATCTGGATATAAAAACTAATACAACTCTACACCAGGCAGAACTATTCTCACATCATTCTGGAAAGAGATTAATTAATCAATTTTTAAAGTATTTTTTTGTTCCAGTAAGGAGCAAATGTGTCTTCTTATATACAAAAAAAAAAGTGTCCTGAAGTGCCGCCAGGCAGTAGAAAGGGTGGTATTTTGCAGACAATGGGCTTAGAGGAAGTAAATTTGAAAGAAGGCAAAATATATTAAACCAATGCTTCCAAAATGACATTAATGCCACAGATTATAATGAAGTATTAGACAGTAAACAGAGCAGCATTTCACAGTAAAACAAGTCTGGGAAGCACAGGGTCAGATCCAGTGAAATGGGAGGCTTTGCAGAACACCCCAGAACCTGTGACACAGATTGTGTGCATTGTGACCCTCTGAGAGGGGGGAGTGTAGGTCACATGGTCTGCCCGTATTGCCTGTTTTTAGTGCTGCTTGGTCATCTAAATTTACATTGTAAGTCGTGGAAAATTTGGTAGCAGATAATGGACAGGGGAGAGTTTAGATATACGTCTCCTCGCGCCTGCAGCGACTGACATGGCACATGGCACCTTCTGTTCAGCCTCTTATTTGCCTATAAAATACATAAACACTGAAGGAGGAGATGCTAGCAGTGACCAGATAATGAAGGAAATGTTTACATAGGCTTTGAAATATAGTACAGCCACGTTCCCAAATTGCTGTCCTCAGAACACCTCTGCATAAGATGTTCCTGGAATAAAGGAAGTTTGGAAATGCTGCTTTAGTTCCACCTCTACCTGATTCAAAGACTTTCCACAATTTAGCACAAGGTGCTGCTTCCTCGGGGCACTGTATTGCCTTCTGCCAGGAAAAACTCCGTGACACCCTTTGTGTTCAGTGACTGCACGGTAGGCGTGCCCCGGAGATGTCCAATGCTGCCCTTCACCGCTGCGCGTCAGGAAGCGCCATGATGCGGGTTGGAGATCCACATTGGACACCCCGGGGGCGAGAAACTTCCCAGAACACACCCATTTCCATGCCCTTAATCTCATGCTTCCCAAACCTACTCAATGATGAATCCACTTTTCTCTGTAACACCCACAAGGACTCGTGAAACATTAATGTTACGTCATTGGCCACACTTTGGAGAACACCATCGTTGGGGGTCAGACCTGAGAATCTCAACCACTAGAACAGCAACACCCTTGGAAGCATAACTGAGAGCCTTCAAGCAGTGACTAAGGTTAAAAATAGCAGCAAGGCAAAGAGCACATGACGTGACATTGGTGTTAGTTTCACTAACTTAAAAAAAAGGAATCTCTCTGGCAGGAAAGGAATATAAAATTTATTCACTTCGGGGAAGGCTGAGACAGGAGAAGTCCCATGGATAAAAATGAGCATCATGGGCTTCCCTGGTGGCGCAGTGGTTAAGAATCCGCCTGCCAATTCAGGGGACACGGGTTCGAGCTCTGGTCCGGGATCATGCCCCGGAGCAACTAAGCCCGTGCGCCACAACTACTGAGCCTGCGCTCTAGAGCCTGTGAGCCACAAGTACTGACCCCCGTGCCACAACTACTGAGCTGGCGCACCTAGAGCCTGTGCTCTGCAACAAGAGAAGCCACCACAATGGGAAGCCCATGCACCGCAGCGAAGAGTAGCCCCCGCTCTACGCAACTAGAGAAAGCCCACATGCAGCAATGAACACCCAACGCAGCCAAAAATAAATAAATTAAATAAATAATTTTTTTAAAAAAGAACTAAGGGAATAAGACACAAAATCACAAACACACACACACACCCAAAATGAGCATCGTGAGGAAAGAACAGGAGGGAGGGTGTGGAGAAGTGGCAGGAAGAGAAGAAGGAAAAGCGAGACAGAGCAGAGGTGATGGAGGGCAGAAGGGAAAGCGAGTAGGAGAGGAGATGGTAGGTTAAGCTGTTGGGAAGAGCAACGGCAAGACATGGCAGTGGAGGAAGAGAGCACTGCCCATGAAAGGAAAAGCATTTAAATTCACCAACTAACTAACTAACAGCCATCTACTACCACAGCTCTACGTGATGGGAGCAAGTAGCACTGATACTTGCCATCCCCCCCATCCCCCCAGCGCATCACTGGGCTGCACTGGGTGACGAAGCTCCCCCTTCCCCTGGGATGTCCCGGTCTCAGCGCTGAAAGTCCTGTATCCACGGAAACAATGCAGGAGCAGTCCAATCAGGATGGCTGGACACCCTGGTCAGCACTGACTCAAAAGCACAGTGCAATCAGGGCCAGTCGGTAAAGCATCTCCGTAGCAGGGCTCACAGTCATCACTGCTTCACCCTAACCACACATGCGACCGAGAAAACCCCAGAACATCCGGTGGTGGTAAGTGAAAGTCTTTCCTCTTCAACAGTCCATGAAGGAGGCACATTGCACCCCAGCTTAATCCAGAAATTGATGTTCATCATGATGCTTTTATGTCCATTAAAAGGTTAACTTCCTCTCTGTGCTCTATGGTGCAGGGTAATGTGTTTCGGTCAACAAAAATGCTGAAGGTGAAAGTTCCCATGCTCATAATGTCTTTATCTTCAGGTATAGGAAAATTAATCTATGAGGATGGGTGAATTTTCTGATGATGGTGCATAAGACGTGGTATTCCTTGAATATATGTTGTCTACATATACTGGTGCACTTTCCAACTCACCTTTCTAGTTATGTTTTAAGGCTGGACAGCAAGACTGACTTGCATTCCTTGATCACTCAACAATTCAGATTTGGGGCAGATAGTTGACAAACGTGCTTAGTGATATGGGGAAGCTGGGCTAGGATGACCATGTGCCCGGATAAGGCACCAAAGGGAATCACTTTCCCTGTGTCCTGGACCAAGAAAAGATTTATGTGTAAGATCTGAACATGCTCTGCCAAGCCTGAAAGCAATTAGGAGAAAAGGGCGCCATGGGCCGAAGGATGAGATTTGTTTCTTGGGTCACTGGTCACAGGGCAGAAAGCACTGCCTGTCCTTCCCACGAGGAACGGCACTGAGATACTGCCTCATCTCCCACCTCCGATCTGGCAGTGCTGCCATAAGGGAGGAATCCGAGCCTAGGGAACATCCAGAGGCTGCAGACTCCTACTTTTCTGCTTCATCCTGAAGGGTAGTTAGAGAAGAGCCATTGGCAGGTGAATGGAATAGCAGTCGTAGAATGGCCAGCTGCGCACTTTCCAGTTTCCAGAAGTGAGCCCTCAGGCACTGTAGCACAGCAAGAGCACAGTGCGTGAGAAAAGGTAAATATTAGACACCCACTGGGGTCTCACGACTCTCAGTATTCCCCAGCCAGCCCCGCATTCACCATTCTGCTTCCTGTTCATCATTCCTCGGCTTTTTCCCAGGGACTGATCTGGAGAGAAAATTCTAAGGGAATAGAAGAGGTGGCTAGCAATTTAGGTAGTCCCATTAGCCCAGCAATTACCTTTCAGTGAAACCCTGAATAACACACTTCTCACATTCTGTATAAAAATAATATTTAATGTTTTTAAATTTAAATTATATTGTGAAATCTATTCCGTGAATTCTAAATAGCTTATTTCATAAACAATTAAAATTAGACCACTACCAAAATTACAAAAATGAAAGTATAAATCATCCACAACCTCACTACTCATAAATCACCACTGTATCCGTAACACAGGATCATGTATTATTCTTTCACATTAATTGTTTTCTTTTTACAGATTATGCAATTACCACAGTTTTGTAGAACATTTAGAGAAATCAGCAAAATAATAAAGAGAAAATAAAGTCGCCATAATAACCCTATCACACAGAGATAATTATCTCAACATTTTGTTTATATTGTTTTAGTCAATGACTCACAAATACACCCTCTATGTTCTTTCGTTTTACAAAATTAGAATTGTATTTTCTACTTTTTGTAATTAGCTTCTTTTTACTTATCAAAGTATTAGATGGTTTAGTCTTCTTTAGAAAGTTTGCATGTATCCAAGACTTTAATTGGCTTTATTTTTTATTACTTTCATAAAAATACTCAATTTATTCCAGAGTAGTAGAAAATATTTGCAATATTAGTGACTATATAGTGATTTCCAATGTTAGTGACAATTTTTAGCAATTATATTCTTTCCTCTAGCATGTATTGGTACCTGCTATTTTGGGTAGCAGGTTTAGACTACAGTCTGGGCGCCAGTATCACAAGGGGCTGATGGAGTGTCCCTAACAGGGGGAGGGCTGGGTGGGTTGTGTGACAAAGGACCCTGAGAGTAGGACCTGGGGAGAGAGGATTCCAACGTCAATGGCTGAAACCAAATCTTCTACTAAAGAAGCTCTC
This sequence comes from Eubalaena glacialis, assembly GCF_028564815.1. Taxonomy (NCBI): domain Eukaryota; kingdom Metazoa; phylum Chordata; class Mammalia; order Artiodactyla; family Balaenidae; genus Eubalaena; species Eubalaena glacialis. The sequence continues at coordinate 93,173,413 of NC_083729.1, forward strand.
TGTGTTTTAAAGACTCATAAAGGAAAAAAAGGGATTTTTTTCCCCTACTCAAAATAATTTCTTCAAACACGTTTCTTGACCTGGCGTGGGGGAAGAAGACATCAAAGCTGCCCATACAGATGCCACCTTGGCCTCTCACCTTCTCCAGAGCCACCTAGGTGAAGAGATGGCATGAGCAGACAGGTTGTGGACAGATCCTCTGGCGGTAGTGTGTCCAATGGTGGTGCAGGGTAGTAACGGCAGGAGGTCGGTCAGGAGACTGATTTGTTACAGTCTAGGCAAGGGTAGATGGGGAATCAACCAGGCAGCATAAATGAGAGTGAAGAAGATCTCAGTGAAGTTTCGGATGTTGAATGGACAGGGCTGATGGCTGACTATGTGCATATCAAGAGTCATATAAAGAGAACTGGGTAGATGGTAGTATCATTAATCAAGATAGGAAGCAAAATATTTTTGTTCCTGGAGATAGAAGTGGTGAAATATAATGGGTTAAATTTTATGCCAAAAGGTGGTAGAACAATAAATTTGATACAAGTGATTAGAGCTAGAGATTCAGCTTTAGGAGTCACTGGTATGTAGATGGCATTTGAAGTCATGAAGCAGGTGAGATAACTGGGGAATTAGAGAAAAAGACTGGTGATGGAATCCTGGAGATAAGAATTACGTTCCAGGAAGATCACGGGGTCAAAAACTGTCACAAGAGAAAAATAATCATAAAACAATCAACTTAAAAGGAAAATATAACAATTATAAATATATCTACACCCAACATCAGACTGTCTAAATATATAAACCAAACCTTGACAGATCTGAAAGGAGAAATAGACAGCAATACAATAATATTAAGAGACTTCAATACACTACTTTAAATATTGGATAGATTATCCAGACATAAAATCAATAAGGAAACGACAGGCTTGAACAATGCTTTAGACCAATGGACCAACAAGACATACACAGAATATTCCACCCAACAGCAGCATGATACACATTCTTCTCAGATGCACACAGAACATTCTCCAGGTTGGATTATATGCTAGGTCACAAAACAAGTCTTATCAAATTTAAGATTGAAATCATTTCAAGTATCTTTTTCAACCACAATGGAATCAAACTAGAAATCAGTAATAAAAGGAAAATGAGAAAACTCGCAACTATATGGAAATTAAGCAAGGCACTCTTCCATAACCACTGCAAAGAAGAAGTCTAAAGGGAAACGAGAAAATATCTTGAGACAAATAAAGATGAAACACAATGTACCAAACTTACATGATGCAATAAAAACAGTACTAAGGGGGAAGTTTATGGTGATAAATGTCTAAATTTAAAAAGAAGAAAGATCTCAAATAAACAATCTAAATTTAACACCTCAAGAGACTAGAAAAGGAACCAACTAAGCCTAAAGTTAGTAGAAGAAAGCAAATTATAAAAATTAGATAGGAAATAAAAGAACTATAAAATAGAAAATAGAAAATTGACAATATTGAGTTGATTTTTCACAAAAAAATCAATAAAATCATCAAACCTTTAGCTAGACTACTGAAGAAAAAGAGAGAAGACTCAAATAAGTATAATCAGAAATGAAAGAGGACACCTTGGAACTGATGCCACTGAAATTTTAAAAAGCTCATAAAGGACTATTATGAACTACTATTATACAATGACAAATTGGACAACCTAGAAAAAATGGATAAAGTCCTAGAAATATACAACCTATAAAGATTGACTCAAAAAGAAATAGAAAGCCTAAGCTTTCAAAAGTCATTGGCACAACTCATTCCAAGGATACTATATCTTCTAAGATTTTAAGACGTGTTTCTCAGACAAATGTGTCCTAAAATATATATTTTTAAAAATCCAGTTTGGAATATTTCTAGTCCTACATTAAGGCTGTTTCATATCTAGAAGTTTTCTGTCCTTGTCAGTAAATTACAGAGTCCACCTAGGAGAGGTCAGTGACGTTCTTATGGTATTGGGTCTGAACTGGATCAAAGTTAAACCTGTGTTTTCCATCGCAGAGCAGATTCAAGGTCCAGCTCTTATTAATGTTTTCAAATCTCTTCTGTTCATATACCCCTAAAATGTTCATCCGAATAACCACGGTCTTTTAGGATATTTACGTGGGTTCTCCCTGTCTAGCTGTGTTCCTCTTATCTCTGAACACAGGCCCGAGACAGTGCCGTTGGTGCTGCTAACTCGGGCTGCTTTGTCTAATCCTACGGATGTGTAGACTGGCTTCTCTCCAAAAGCTACTGCAGCAAAACTCTGGCTGGGAGGAGGCGTGTGGGTAAGAGAAAGCTGGGCTGGGATGTCCCTGGCAGTGTCAGAGGATGATGCAAATGAACGGAACCGTGGATGAAGTGCAGCTTTCTGGGACAGGTTCTCCGGCTGTCCCCCCATGAGGTCCTGCACTGCTGATTCCCGGCCACAGCCCTGCATTCAAATCCTACTGCCGCCTGCATTGCTGAGAGGAAAAGCAGCACAGGCTCACTAGCACACTCTCCAAGAACAGGACCCATTGGGGCTCTTCCTTCCTTAGCAGATGCTGAGCTGGGATGCAGCATCTGGCTTCATGGAGAAAGCTTGTGTCTCTACTTTAGATTGAAATGGCATCCCTGAGTAGCTCACGGCTCACCTTGACCTTCGTGTCCACGCACAGTATACAGGTTCCTGCTGCAGGCACAGTGACCTCAAATGTTAAAGTTGCCTCGAATGACTGAAAATAAATAAATTCCCTAAAATGTGAACAGAGGGAGTGTGGGTGAGGCAGTTTGTCCTTGAAGATTTTGTGGGAGGATGTTAGGGAATTTTAGGGATTGATGTGGAAGGTGACAGAGACTTTCTCATTGACTTATGTAACTGCAGCCTGGCCGTGTCGAAATTAGCAAGTGAAAGAAAGGGGAAACCTGAATCTTAAATCTTATTACCATTTCTGTAGGTAAAAAACAGTCAAATATTGTCAATTTCATATGGCTCAACCCGGTGTAAGAGTTATATAGGTTACAGACACTAGTGATCTAAGTTAGATCTAAATTTAAGGGAGTCTCCGTTAAGCCCAGGGATGTGAAATGGTGAGAAGCGATGAAAAAAAAAAAGAGCCCCCAGCTAGTTCAAAACAGCTCTTGCTTTGGCAATGGTGGCAGAAAAGAGAAAACTCAAGGAAACCCTCGAGGTATGGTTGTCAGGGAATTCTCTTTGTAAAAGTGGTGTGAAGTCATTAGAATTATAGCTTCTTAGGAGACTAGGAATTTGCCTTCAGTTTTTAATAAACAAGAGGATTTTGCATTGGAATTCATGCCAATTTGGGGAGTATGGAGGTTCACGTGGAAGCATTTGATCATCGAGGACCTCATGTTGCTGAAGGTGGCGTTTCTGCTCCGCTCTCTCATCAGCATCCCCACGTCTAAGGGACCCTGCTTTGCTGGCAGAGCCCAGGACAAATGAGAGGGTGAGCAGGTGAGCTTGGCAAAGGTACACGGCACCGAGTGGGCCGAGAGGACCCTGACACGGGCTCTACAGTGGGAACCTCTCACTCAGTATCGATTCGCAGCCCTCTACCTTCGTGCTGACACCAGCTTTCTGCCTGTCAGAGCCTTTTAACCTCTGCCTTCCCTCTGTGCCCCATCCCCTGCAGCTTACCCACAACTCACCGCTGGCTCTGACAGCTTTTGTTTTGCGTTGCCTTGTTTTGTGTTTAAGCCGAAAGCAGCCTCGATATCCACAAAGTTAGCTTTTATTCCTGTCTATCCTTGCATATATAATGGGCTTAAGTCAAAACAAGGTTTCTTTTTTCTTTGTTTTTTTCATGAACTGGTTATTGACTTTTTAAACATCTTGGAAAATATTTCCTAAGTAAGCATCAGGGTAGACCAAACAATAAACATTTTGGAGCGTTCCTCTGGCATTTCTTTCATCTTTGGGACCTAGTGGGAATGGTGGCCACCACGCAGTCTGGAGTCAAAGGTCAAGATGCAAGTCTTGGTGACTCGGCTAGCTGCAAACGGGTGAAGCATTTCCTCCCTGTAAGCCTATTTTCTCTTAGGTAAATAGGAATAATAATAGGTAACTTCATTAAGGAATAATTGGAAGTACTCATTGATAGATTGCAATAAACATCACTCAATAAATGCTAGCTGTCATTATCATTATTCTTCTTATTAATCCTGATACCCAAAGAGTCCCCCTGTAAAGTCCACTTCATCTACTGCTCTATAATTACTGCTCTGTGGATTTCTGTTCTCAGTACAATACCTTTCAGAGGTAGAGGACTAGAGATTTTCTGTGATTTATTGACACTAGGGTTTGTTAAGTGGGGTAGCAACAAAGCACGGAGGGCAATGAAATATCTCACTTTCTCCAAACCTTTCAAGCGAACACTTTAAAACTATGGAATGTTCAATACTACCCATCTCTCCAGAAAGCAGTACCTAAGGGTTGGTTTTGGTCCCTGATATTTTTAATTTTTAATGATAAAGGATTCTGCTAAGACTGTGAATTCATTATCTTGTGGCATTTTGTTCAGTAGTTGTCTTGCTGGGATCCATAAGGACAAAACCCTCTAATGTTAAGAGTTGAAATGGAAACAGCGAAATGATTTTCCTTGGTCGGCTCTCTACGTGGGTGGCTAGAAGACCAGTCACTTTTGGAAAAGCCAGTAATGCCCCTTAGGGTCTAGTGAGGGCAGGACAGAGGAAAACAAGCTTCAGTATCTGAACACTCCCTGGAGTTACAGGTGGAATACAATGACTGGGCCACAGACCCTGAGGGTGGTGCCCACATCCTCCACCAGCGTTTAGGACACCCACACTCTGCAGCCCTTAAACTCTAAAACAGAATAATGTGGGCTCTTCAATTCTGCACTTTGGTTTGTTTTGTTTGTTTGTTTAAAAAAGATGCTCCAGGGACTATGTGATGACTGGTAAGTCCTACTCTTTACCTAGCTCTTTTTTCCATGTCATCCAGCCTCGATGAGCTAGGAACGTGCATTGACTTTTGGGTGTTATTTTGCAGCCTGAGACCGGGTGCCCTGACCTCCGCGTCTCTGGTCACCTCTGGGTCTGTTTGGCCAGCTCAGCCCCGTAAGTCTCAGTAAGAAGGCGGAGGCTAAATGTGTCTAAAACATGAGTGGCATTTGATAAGGGATCGTCAGTGGAGTCTCATCTGCTTCATTGAGCTTGAATTATTTAGCAGAATCCCCTTTATTTTCTCCACTCAGCATGAGGCATTTGAATTTCACCCCTCACATCCTTCAGGCCTATTTCGGTTATATATTTTCTATTATAATGCTTATCATCCATTGCTTTTTGCCAAGGTGACTCTTCACCCCTCCCCCATGGAGGGGAGCATGGTCCCAATTTTAGAAATCCCTGAAGTAAAGCCTATTTGAGTAACCTTTCAAGAGTAACCTTTCCTGTAAGGAAACGACTTCTCCAGCCCGAGTCTTGAGAACTTTAAATGCTATTGATCTTTCCTCTGAAATTCAGGGTGTCTCCTGCACATTTTAAATATGTTAATTTATTCACCAAATATTTACTGAGTAACCACAAAAAAATTTAAGTCCTTGAATTCAGTTTCAGCCTGTTTCCTTTTGCTGCCTAAATCTCAGTATGTTAATTAGGGCTGCCGGATTTAGCAAATGAAATACCAGGAGTCCAGATAAATTTGGTTTTCAAATAAAAAACAAATAAAAGTTACTTATACGTGTGTCCCATGCAATATTTGTGACATATTGATACTAAACAATTATCTAAAATTCAAATTTAACTGGGCATTCTGTATTTTATCAGACAACCTATGTTTTATCTGATCAGCTTAATACCCAAAGCTAAGTGCTAATGTTTTTCTAGACTAAATCTTAATCTAATTTTCAATCAGAAAATAATTTTCATTTGAACCCCCTTCACCTTCCCACTAACCTAGATTTAAAATTGTCTCCTTTCTGGTCCTGTAATTATCTCTCATCTGAAATTCAAATGTAACAGATACATTTTCACACAAATTGTCCTAAGAATGTGAGTCAACACAGAAAAAACAAATTCAACCTGTTCGTTTAAAATATGGTCAGTTTTTGAGTTTGTTTCAAGACCTGTTTGTTTCTAACTTGACCTTTCTCTAGTTGTGTGTGGTAAGAGCAAAAGCACATCAGAGTGAAAAATGGATAGAGAAAAAGGTGAAGTTGGAAGTGAGACAGATTTGTATGGTACTTTCATCCATCCATCATTAATGTTCTGTGAGACTTGCTGATGGTCTGATTATGGTGAACCCAGGTACAAGGTGAGTTACGAGCATCAGTGGAAAAAGGCAAATGAGAGCAGACAAGCCGATTTAAGCATTTCAGGAATATGAAATTAGCTAGTATAATAAACTGCAAGAAAGTTGTGGTAAGTTTTTCCTCTTTGGCTTATAAAGCTTAGTAGTGGAGGTATGGAACTCGCTTCTCATTCAATGGCACTCAGAGTCATTTGCTGCAATATCTTCCTATAGTGCGTGATAAACATAGCTCATATTTAACCAAAAGGAGCCTCATGGTCAAGGACATCATCTTCAAAAACACTTGGAACACCTGGGAATGATGAAATAAAAATTATTTTCACTGATTTATTTGTATTTTAGTGGAAGAAAGCATCCTCTTTAGAACATTCAAGAGTAGCTTCTGAGACACCCCCTCTGTTTAGAGGCACGTCCATAAACAGTTGTAAGGGGTCAGATGTCACAGAGCGGCGGGTGTGCAGAGCTTGTTACACTTGCTCAGTGACCATCACCATGCCGTGGGTTCTCATTCCCGAGTCTCCTCTAGATGTTTCATGACCTCATTTAAGGCAGATCTTCTCTCTGATCTTTCAGAATATTATACAAAATGAACAGCATGGCCTAGAAAATGTTTGTAATGGTCAAGAAACACCATCATCAGCGAGAGGCTGTGTAAAGACAAGAAAATAACTTTATCAGTGAGGCACCCAGGCTGTCAACTACACACTTCGGCAAGACCTCATTATTGTATTTTTTTCCTGAAAAAATTTTAAAAAATAGTTCATTATTTTCTCATCCTTATTTTGATCTCTTAATTAAGCAGAGAGATGTACTAGCTATGAGAGACATGCCTAAATGTTCTCTTCAAAATCTGTTCGCAGCATTGTAGCACTCAGAAGGCTGGTGTAAACGGAAACCTGAAAATGGGCAAGATGGTCCTAAACTTTGCACCTGATATCTTTTGAAGGGTGAGTCAGGAAGACGTTGCTAGAAAAATTGCTCCTTTCACAGTCACAGATAAGCAATTATCTTGAGTATATTACTAAAACAATAGCTTTATCTAATATATTCATAACTTAGTAGAAAATTTTTCTTTAAAAAATGAATGGATAAAGAAGATGTGAGATAGATATATATATGTAATGGAATATTACTCAGCATAAAAAGAATGAAATAATGCCATTTGCAGCATGGATGGACCTAGAGATTATCATACTAAATAAAGTAAGTCAGAGAAAGACAAATATCATATGATATCACTTACATGTGGAATCTAAAAAAAATGATACAGATAAACTTATTTACACAACAGAAATAGACTCACACAGGTAGAAAACAAACTTATGGTTACCAAATGGGATAGTGGGGGAAGGGAAGATAAATTAGGAGTTTGGGATTAACATATACATGCTACTACATATAAAATAGGTAGACAGCAGGGTCCTACTGGAGGGCACAAGGAACTCTACTCAATATCTTGTAATAACCTATGTGGGAAAAGAATCTGGAAAGTATATATATATATATATAACTGAATCACTTTGCTGTATACCTGAAACTAACACAACATTGTAAATTAACTCTACTTCAAAAACTATACTTTAAAAACCCGACTCTATTACTAAGGTCTGAGGATTCCAGCCTCTGACAAAATCTGTAGTTGTTTTCCTCCTGTTAAGGCAATAACAAACAGGGGCTGGTGGACAAAAAACTTTACCTCAGATAAAAAGTGTACCACGAGCTTGTCTACCTTTATCCCATGTTACTGTGTAATTTCACGCCTAAAGCATCTCAAGGTGGATTCTTCTCAAGGGGATCCGATTATGTGACCTGATTTGAATGTCAGTCTCAAGGTTTTAACAGTTTTTCCTACTAGAAATGTCTCAAACCTAAGTTAAATATCACACATCTTCATGTAGCCCAATTCAACTTAATTCAATACAAAAATTGCGTGCTTGCTGGTGGGGAGGGCACAGCACGATGCCGGGTGATGTGAGGAAGCAGTGAGCTCGTAGTAGGGCTGGCACACACGTGTAATAAGATGTACAAAGGTAACGTGAGTGGGTATAATTAAATCACGGTGTGCTCTGGGGCAGGAGGTGTAGGGATGGGGTTATGTCCCATAAGCTTCTGTTATGGAATATTTTTGGAGAGGGTGAGTTCTCAGGTGATCTTTAAAGGATGACCTCTCTCATCAGAGAACGCAGGAGGAGGAGTTCTAGGAGGAGAGACCAGGTGGTGAGGCTGGGGGACAGCTGGTCTCCGCGCTCCACGGCCGATGGGTGAAAAATTGCTGCAATGAACTCTCCAAAGTCAGGCTCCATATCTTGTTCTTTAGCCCGAAACCTCACATGCGGTCGGTGCCCAACATGTTCTTTTTAAGGGGAATGAAGTCGTAATCAGAGTCCCCAGTCCTACCACGGAGAGTGAAATTATGCTGAAATTTCTTCGAAGACTTCAAGATTCCTTTCTCAAGCGAAGGAAGGCCATCCTTTTGATTCTTATCAGCTATGCATCTTTAGCTAGAGATTAATCGGCCGCATCTCTCGATGGCAGCGCAAGGGCGGTGGTTCGGCGATGTGTTGAAAAACCAGACAATCTTCCTCCTGTGTGTCCTTTACTTTCACAGAAAACACTTCACTTCTGGCACTCTGGTCACCAAATGTGTGGGATTTTTCCCGCACCAAGCAATTCTGTGACATGAGCTGGAGGTCCTACAGTTTAACTCAGTTTAATTCAATTCGGACACTACCTGGAGACAGCGTGAGACCCACAGGTTAAGGCTCAGTCCCTCAAAACTGCTCTCACCCACTTCAGATGTCAACTGCAAGTCTGGGTTACCACCTGAGAGTCTGACAAATCGGCTACAAATCTGAGGCTCCCATGACCCCCACTTGGGGTTTAATTAGTTTGCAAGAGTGGCTCACAGAACTCAGGGAAACACTTAGGTTTACCAGTTTATTAAAGGATATGACAAAGGACACAGATAAACAGCCGGATGAAGAGATACGTAGGGTGAGGTTTGGGAGGGTCCTGGGCCCTGGAGCTTCTGTCCCCGTGAGGCTGGGCTGCATCACCCTCCTAGTACGTGGGCGCGTTTGCCAACCTGAGCCCCGTACTTCTGGGAATTCTAAGAAGGCGTTATCGCATAGGCATGATCAGTCACTGCTCCGCTTTCAGCCTTTCTCTCTGCTCAAGAGAATGGGTGGGGCTGAAAATTGCAAGCTTCTAATCATGTCTTGTTCTTTCCAGTGACCAGCCCCCCAGGAGCCCACCCAGAGTCTCCTCATTAGGACAAAAGACACTCTATCGCCCAGGAAATTCCAAGGGTTTCAGGCACCCTGTGGCAGGAAATGGGGTCAAAGACCAAATAGTAAAACAAAAGATGCTCCCAGTGATTTTATCGCTTAGGCAATTATGAGGGCTTCAGGAGCTCCTTGCCAGGAACTGGGGCAGAGACCAACACATGTTTTCTACCTCACAGATGATTTGCTTTATTATTCTCTTATCTACACAAAAACCTTGCATCATAGGCATTTTAATCTCTGTTTTACAAATCAGGAATCCACAGCTCAGAGGTGTGAACTAAGTGCCTTTGACCATAGAGCTAACAAGTGACCAGTACAAGAGGTGATCAGGGTCTGTTCTGGTAGCTCTCCGTACCCTCCTCACGCGTGTGGTCCAGCACGCGGCTGACCAGGGGGCGTCTGGGGATTTGATCATCCTGGCAGCTGCGGTTGGGAGCTGTTGGTGAGAATGGCCCAGGAGAGAAGGGCAGGTGGTCTAACTCAGGGTCGGGTGCACCGGTGGGCTCTCAACACCCATGTTGTGGATGAACTCATGGCCTGTCAAAGCAGAGGTGAAATGGAGCAGGACGCTAGGGTCCTTCCCCCGCCCCATGTCCTCCTCCTGCCTTTTGCTGCAGAAAAACTTTAGCCAAAGAGTAAGTTTAATCAGAGAAGTGAGAAAACACAGAAGCAAAAGGAAACAGTCAAACAGGACAAAATAATAACAGTGTAGTCATTAAGCAAAATCAAGAACATCTAGTTCCTCCTTTAGGGCTCTAGATAATATTCTGAGCCATATCCTGTGAGCTGCCTTGTAGATACTGAAACCTCCACCCGGTGGAAGAAGTGAACTACATGATGACCAGACTGTAGCCATGACATGAGCTGCCACAATTCTGAGAACTGGCCCCAAAGAAATGGGAACAAACCGACCCTGGAACTGAAGATGAATGGTACCTAAAACAATCAAGAGGACGCTGGTCAGACCACCGATGATCAGTTTCAAGATGCCTGTCAGAGCTGCCTGTGCCGTTTCTGCACGGAGCCCCCTCCCTCGGTCTATACACCTCTGAAACTCCCCTTTAAAAGCCCTTACCCACTGATTGTCAAGGGGGAGTCGGCCTTTGGACATGAGTCTGCCTTCTCCCCAGGTTGCTGGCCTTTGAAATAAAGCAAATTCTCCTTTCCACCAACCTTGCCTCTTGAGTATTGGCTTTTGAGCGGCGAGCAGCCAGACCCCACTTTCGGTAACAGAGGGACCAGGAGGGAGGTTTGAAAGGCAAGCCCAGCCTCTCCCCGTTCTGCTTGGTCTTCAAGCCACACACGTGTAACAGGTAAATTACACCAAGGAAGGAAAAAGTCCTATGGATTCTGTGGGCCCCTGCATGTTTCTGACGAGGCTCTGATCTCACACTTAGAGTTCTCCTATCCTACACGGTGTTAGGTCCATCTTAGACCTTTTCCTCCACATATGCTAAATGGAGTATAAAACAGCCGGGGCTGTGGTTATGTTTCAGCATAACAATGCATGGGATAATGTTTTGTAAGGTGAATTCTTCAGAAAACGTACAGTGTTACTAATTATAACAAGAAACTTACCTGAACTAAATGACATCAACATCAGGAAGCATGTCACCATACTGACAGCTTTGGGGGGGAAGAGTACAGTTTTCAGTGTCCTCCACGTGACCAATTCATTTTGAAAATGAATAAGTTTTTTCATGCAGGAAATGTCTCTCATCCTGGAGAGACTAACAGTACATATTCAGCAATGCTGAAGGCAAAAAAAATTTATTCAATTTTTTCCCCTTTATAGATCTAACAACTACCAAACCGTGAGAACACTACTGGCTTGAAACTAAGATTTCACCAAGGTGCAAGGATTTTAATACATTCACTCTGGGGTTTCTTCTTCATCTATACCTCAAAAATCTCTAATTCCACTTCTCGAGACATGACTACACCCTGCAGGAGTCTTTGAGGACCACCTTCAGAGCCTTTGTTGCCTTGGATTTTAACCGAGTTAGAATTCATCATCCTTAGAGTCACTGAGGATCTTCTGCCAGTCGATGCGAAATACATTTAGATAATGACTCTGCCGCTCTGATGCTGGTTGGCTATTCATGTGAGATGCAGTTACTGTGTTTACTTCTCCATGTGATGAGAACCGTTAATGGCAGAATCCAGTCATTAACGAGGGATATTATGGGAATTTTGAAGTGATTTTCTGTGGCTGTTCTTCACTATGACTTTGTACACGCAGAGCAGCCTTATTGATGCTCCCCCTAGCAGGAATTATCATAGGCAAGTTCCAACTTCAATCTGACAATGTGTTTCTCAGTTTTCAATTTTCTAGGTACAGATTCTTCCAATAAAATTTCCATCCTTCTCTGAGAAGTTTGCTTTAAACTGGTTAGTATATCATTAACTCTGTCTCAGGGTAATAGATACCATTTGTTGGCAAAATGGAACTCTCACATCAAACACTTGGCAGGAAAGAATCAAAGGAGACAAGTGTAAGATATGTCTGGTGGGTGATTTAGGTTTTTACGTAGCCTTAGGAGCGACATCATTGCAGGGGCACGTGGAGAAAATTAATAACTTTGTTTTCTTGCACAATGAGACCTTGGACAGCTCACCTCCCAAACCTACTCTGAGAACAACAAAAGGACTTTGGTTTTTTACTCCCCAAGATGGATGACAGTGGAAAAGACTTCTAATGAATCATCACCTGATAAAACTTAAATTTATTGAAATCCTGAATTCACACTGCGCATTTACACACACATCGTGGAGAGTACACACAAAATCATCCAGCTGAATAATAGTTTTAGTGCTTAATTAATTAGTTAACTCATTAGCACATCCCTGCATCCAACAAATATTTACTAATAGCTTATTCTGAGCAGCTATTTACAATGGCAGATGTGAGTGAGGAAGGTGTTTCTTGTCTTCAAGAATTTACAGTCTAGCTGGGAGACTGGCATATAAACAATCACAATCTTTTGGTACAGTGGCATCTCAGTGGGTGATGCAAAGGATGTATTATGAGGCATACTGACAACCTTTGCCTATTGAAGGAATTACAAATATACATCATAAAAGTTTATAACAAGACCCAGAAAAGATGATCAGAACCCAAGGGTTCCTCTTCAGTGAGTCATTCTTCTTTCTCAACCTATTCTTTCTGTTTCTGTCTTTGTGATTCAGTTAACTCTTCAAGGGCACAGGTAAAAATCGTCGTGGCCCATTTGCCCTTTTGCTACGACTCAGTTCCCATATACTACTATTTATTTTGTAAGCTTTGTGGGATATCTTTTTACTCCCAGGAAGCTCTTTCTTACATATATAACACTAATATTTTGTCCATTCTGGCTGAACTGTAATCTCCCATTCTACTTCCCCCACCCCAATGCTTTTACATTTGAAAACTTCTATTTGACCTGGAGCATTTAAATATTATCCCCTGTGTTACATTTCCCAGACACTTCATAGCAATCAGTGGCTCTCTATTTGGCATTTTTAAAAAACCCCAACAAGGAATTGCCAAGTTGTATTGTTATATTCGTATTTAAAAGTCTAGCTTCTCCACTGGGCTGTGATTTTCTCAAGGGAAGTAACCTTGTTAAATTCATTTGTTATCCCCGGCATTTGTCACATAGGAGGTGCTCAGTAAGTATTTTGTAGAATAAACCTATGGTCCTCTATTGATGTATCTCATTATCCGGCTCCATGTTCCCAAATCTCTACTACCACAACTCACTTCATTTGCATTCACTTTTCTATTAAACTAGAACTTTTCAGATAGTGTTCCAGAAACCTTGGGTGGTTCTCCATTACCTTCAATAGAAAATGCGAATTGCTTAGCCTGTTACAGCATTGTCTCCACCAGCTCATGCTACTTCGCGGTCCTACCTCTCACCCCTTCCCAGCCCTAGATTCAATAAAATAATCTCTGCCCTAAGTCTGTTACGCCCTTCTATGTCTCTCAATGTTGCCCAAGCTGTTTTTTTAATATCTTCAATGCCAGCTTCCTCTACCTGAACCTCTTCCACAGCCAAGCAGAATGCCATCTCCACCAAGCAACACCTCTTCTGCACCCTTGATAGAGCACACGGTTTCTCCCATCTTACCTCCTTAGCATATCATACACATTTTTCTATAGTACGTATGTTATGATGTTTGTTACGTTTCCAAACATGTTTGTTGTGTGCTGTTTATGGAGTTCCGTCTTCATCACCGGTCAGTGAGCTCTTTGGCGTCAAAGACAGGTCTTACTCATCTTTGATCCTTGGTACAACATACATTTGCAGAAAAATAATATGTATCTAGGACACGTGTATCATTCAACTGATTAGCCAATAAGGATAATTGTAGAAATGATAATGAATCTGTAAATAAATACTTGCCTTAAAAATTAAAGTACTGCTAAAAATTATGGGTCCCCAAGCTTTATTTTTCCAAAAAGACATCAGAAATATTCTGGCAGATTCTTTTTTCTATGATTGAAAATGCACTCTTCCTCTTTCCTTAGATAGAAGGAAAAATAAAAAGGAAAGAAGAGTAGTTGCAGCACACCTGTGTGGGCAAGCTGTCAAACCCTCCACCCCTGACATTAATTGGATCATCCTCTGAATGGGGGGAACTGATGGAAAATGCAATGAGAGGAGATGCCTGGGAAGAACAAATGCTACCCTGCCCAACAACAGTGATGAAAGTGACACCTCCACAGTTATCTTTTATTCCATACAAACAGATGGCTTCAAACACATGCTACATACAGCCAGTTCCTCACGCTCACCTCTGAGTATTTAGGGCAGCTTGAAAAACCAAAAATTAAAACCCAAACACAAAGAGCACTTCCTGGGGGGTGGGTGGGGTGTGAGTCACAAAGCTGAAAGCAATTATCAATGGATTTTTAAGTGTCTGCTTGCTGTTTTCTTAAATGACCTGCTCTATGAAAGGACTTTTAAGATGGGGGTTAGCCAAACATAGAAAAAAAAATGCTCCTGATTTTTGCTTTCCACTGGTTACAAAAGAAACCAAACAAAACACAAAAAGATAAATAAGACAAGTAAAAAGCCATATTCACTGAGTGTATCCACCCCCCTACTGCAAGAGAAAATTAATGTCCAAAGAAATTTCTATTCAGATTTACACCATCATATCAGAGAAAAATAACTGAAAACTTGCCCCCAAATGTTTATGTGAGATGAAATAAATCTAGGATAGGGGATATAAATGGTCAAATAATTTTTTAAATATTGTCTTCATTTTACAAAGAAATCAGAGTCAACATGTGTTACGAATTTTACCTTCTCTCGTTTGGAATTTTAGTCAACTCTGTTTTTAAAAAATCAAATTATACTTGGCCAAGCAAACACCTATCTTAATTTGCAGTGCTTAAGGAATATAGGAGTTGGGCAAATGTGTTTGTGAGCTCTCACTCACATAATAGAAAGTTGATGCTGATTTGGTTCCAAGATTGCATGCAATTTAAATCAGGAGAAGATGGAAGAAATAGATATGGGTGGAAGGCATTAAAAAGGCAAAGTTGTTCTCTACCAAATAGGTCTAAAGAGAGAGGGCAGGTGTTTCCGTGGAATAAATATTTTAAAATGGATAGAAGTGGACAGAGTATGTGGAGGACCAAGGTGGGGATATTTGGGAACGAGAGACATGGGTTTGAGAAACGTAGCCCTACTATGAATTCAACCCTTTCTCTGGTCTCTAAGGGATTCAGCTAAAGGTTAGCACAGATGCCATTTCATCGTTTAGTGTTTCTGTACTGTGCTTCCTTGTATACAAGTCCTGGAATAGATTGAGTCACAAGGAGTCTCAGCATTTTCTGGGGTTATAACCTAAGGGACAAAATACTTGTTCTAGGTTTTCTTTTTAGTAATCATTTAGTAATGATTCTAGGATCATTACATCTTTGTATCATTTCATAATGCCATAAAGAAAGGCTGAGTTCTACCTGGATTACGGTTTGGGAGGGGATTTTCCAGTGAATTTCTGTTTCCTACGGACAGCCTAATCCTATATTATTAATCTAATAAATACATATTAAGTTTTAGTTCACTACCAAATGTAAAATAGATAGCTAGTGGGAAGCAGCCGCATAGCACAGGGAGATCAGCTCAGTGCTTTGTGACCACCTAGAGGGGTGGGATAGGGAGGGTGGGAGGGAGGGAGACACGAGAGGGAAGAGATATGGGGATATATGTGTATGTATAGCTGATTCACTTTGTTATAAAGCAGAAACTAACACACCATTGTAAAGCAATTATACTCCAATAAAGATGTAAAAAAAAAAAAAAGAAAAGGATGCCTTGGATTTAGAGGTGGCGAGCAAAGGCCTATGGAGAAAGAACTAATGCAGACGAGAGGGGCAGGAATCAGGTGAGAGAGGCAGAAGGGAGTGTGGGTGTTTGGAGGGTAGCCAGGATCCCCCCTTCCTCTCCTGCCATGCTTGGGGTCACATGTTTATGTATAGCTGATTCACTTTGTTATAAAGCAGAAACTAACACACCATTGTAAAGCAATTATACTCCAATAAAGATGTTAAAAAAAAATGTTTTAGTTCAGACAAGATGCTATTTTAGGTGCTGGTATAAAAGATAAATGCACATTGGCATTGCTCTCCAGGACTATAGAGTCTATTGGGAAAGATTCGGTCACGTAAACTGCTTTGATAAATAAAACAGAGTTTAAGTACAGATAAGGGAGAAAGGAATTCTCACTGACGATTAGCAGAGGGTCAAAAGCAGACTTTGCAGGGGAGGAAACATTTCAGCTGGGGCTTTAAGGAAGATTAGGCACTCCTCTGGCAGAGAAATAAAAGGCAGATGGTTGAAATAGAAAAGTTTGTGCAAAGGAATGGTGACATTAAAGAGAGCGGGGTGCCCAGGCCACAGAGAAGTACACTGTGTCTCAGCATGAAGGGAATCCAGGGGAGGAACCAATGCTGGGAAAGCAGGTGGGAAGACTCAGAGGTGACTTGCATGTCCCTCTGAGGAGCGATCTTGCTTGGGAGCACGGTGCCACCTGATTTCCCTGGCGACAACACGAGGACAACAGACTGAAGCAGAAAGACACAGAAGACAAGGCCAGCTAGTGCCTCAGTGCAGTGACCCAGGTGAGAGCTGATGGTACCAGACCCCACACAGAGGAGGTACAGCTGGAGGAAAAGACGTCAGAGCCTAAGGTCAGGAACTCAAAGAGCAAGACTGAGGCCAAACTGGACACAGGCAGCTGAGAGATGAAGTCAGGCCCAAGGAAGTGTCCAGACTGGAGGTTTTCTGATTTATGGCAAGAGACACCTGGAGGAAAGGCCTGCTGGTGAGGGGAACACAGTGAACCCGTGTCTGAACAGGCTGATTTTAGCTGGGGATGATGGGAGGGAACCCAGATGCAAGATATGGGTCTTGGACCCAAGTAGGGTCAGGGCTGTAAGTGTAGATGTGACTCTACCATCCCGGTGAAATGTAGATATAAAGTCCCAGGAGAGAAAATTTCTCATACCTTAGGCATTTCTGCGTATTTCTCTTCTTCTAATTTGCCCCTCAAAATCTGACACAGTAAACAGTTTTTTTAAAAAGACCTGTCTTTGCTACCCCAAAGCTTTCGCGCAGACTGGCATGGCTGCCCTGCATGCACTTATGTTTGGTCTTTCCGCGGCCACCTTCTTCACATCCTTTCACTGTCTGCTTCTACCACACATACTCAGCAGACTCCCCCACCGGTCTGCTCATCTCTACCTTGTTCATCTTCTTCAGAGCACTTATCTCAATGAATTTTCTGTTTCCCTAAGCATTTATGGTATGTCTTCCTCCTCTGATTATCAGCTCAGGGAAGACAGGGGCTGTGTCTGATGTGCCCACCAATGTATATCCTGTCCCTGGCATGTGGTAATGCTTAATCAATAATTTTTGAATTAAATGATAGATTTATAGAGGAAGGAAATTAGAGAAAGCTCCCTTGCAGGGGAGGAGGGGGGACTTTCATCCACTTAGTACTGTGAAGAGGCATATTAAAAATTGATCTGTGTGAAACACAAATAGTGAATTAAAAATTTGAGGATGCTAAAAAGATAACGTGAAAGAGGAAGAGGAGAAATGGGATTCCGGGGATGTGTGCTTAACAGAAGGCGTGAGTGTGACAGGGAAAGGGGGGCAGAAGAATGAAGCAGGAGAGGATAGAAGAGATGTTAATAAGGATGGAAATAAGAGGGAGAGTGTCGTGTAGGAGCCTGTGGGAAGTTAGGAAATGTGCACTCTCTCTGTCCCCCTCAGAACTTAAGCTATGCCTCATTCATAAGTTAGATATTTATACTAAGTATTACATGCAAGAAAGGGATGTTTAAAGCATCATACTGCTAACCCATGCAGAAGAACCACTTAGGTACCCAGGAATCTCTAGGTGACCACTGGGTTAGACATCCTTTTTGCCATCTAGGAAAGTAAAACTCAGAGATTTTAAATGATAGTGTAAAAACAGGACTGGACTAGGTCTCTAAGCTATAGGCGAGCATTTGAATTGTTATTATCATGCTGAGGGATAACTTGGACCTTGAATGTGTCTTAAAGAGTTTTCACCAGGTATCTGCCTGAAGCCCTGACCCTTCAAGGGAACTCAGTTCTAGACCTGTGCTTGTCCTGATTCACACACGTGCACAAAGTGACCTTGGGATCACCCCAAGAGTCTAGTTAGAGACGCCCAGAGCAGACAGGAGCCCAGGAACCTCCCTTGTTTGTGTGTCCATTGCTGGAATTCCTGAATCTTGGACAGTTTGAGTAAATGAATCTTCCATATTTCTTTTTTTTTTTTTAATTTATTTTATTTTTGGTTGCGTTGGGTCTTCATTGCTGCATGCAGGCTTTCTCTAGCTGCGGCGAGCGGGGGCTACTCTTCGTTGTGGTGCGTGGGCTTCTCATTGCAGTGGCCTCTCCTGTTGCGGAACACGGGCTCTAGGCACGCGGGCCTCAGTAGTTGTGGCACGCAGGCTCAGTAGCTGTGGCGCACGGGCTTAGTTGCTCCGTGGCATGTGGGATCTTCCCGGACCAGGGATCGAACCCGTGTCACCTGCATTGGCAGGCAGATTCTTATCCACTGTGCCACCAGAGAAGCCCTCTTCCGTATTTCTTAAAGGACCACACCTTAACTGCTCCAGTTAGCTATTTCACTGTTTCAAATTATAAAAAGAAATGTTCTCTTCCATAAAAAAAATAAATAAATAAATGGCATTGGTTTTTTCATAGCCCTAGTGAGACAAGAAAGACATTCCCAAAAGTGGTTATGACTTAACGTTAAAAAACAAAGAACAAGAGTCTCTTTTTTTCCTTCAGAGCCATTATCATGATCTGAAATAGTGTCATATGTTTGTTGCGTTTATTTGTCTCCTACACTGGACCACTGGCATTACTCCCTTACTTCACCCACCCATTCAACAGACCTACTGAGAACAGTTATGTACCGAGCACTCTTCTGGGTGCAAGGACGGAACAAGCAATGGATAAGACAAAAAGTCCTTGCCCTCATAATGCCCACATTTTGGTAGGAGAGACAATGATTAATATGTATCTTGGTTTTCATAGTATCTCTAGAACCTATCGTAGTGCCTGATAAATTATCAGTAAATAGTTACTGAATGAATTAATAATTTTAAAAAAACGCTACTTGCTAGACAGGCTATGTGCACTGAAGATACAGCCCTATCCTTTTGGAGTGTACTATTTATTTATGATTATATTTTTAAGTAGCTAGAAAGGCTTTGGCTTAAAGGTAGAAGAATAACCATCTATGCTTATGCCTGGAATTATAACTGAGCCACAGTTCTGCAGAAATTGTTCAGTAAGGCGACACTGAATAATCTGACTAAGAGCAGTCTCTAAATAACTAGAGCAACTTATAAACTACTTGTTTACAATATCTGGACCAGAGGTTTAATTGAGGAGGTTGGAATTAAATGCCTCTAAAGTGTCTATGATATTTTTAACATTGAGTCAAAAAAGACAATGAAAGATGAAGCCACTAAAATAGACCAAAATATAACTTCAGTAATATAAGGAAAATCAAGAGACAATATCAAAGCAGATTTTCTGGTCCAACCACTATGATTTAACCAATCCAGAGCAGAAACTATGAGTCACATATATTTTCAGCCACTTCTGTCCATTAGGGAAACATTTTTACCATTAGACTCATAAGAAAATCAAAAATGAAACTATGCTAATAAGTGACATTTGCTGCCCCTAGAATAATGAAGATAGACATATTAGATCGCAAGAACGCTGTAACTGACAATGAGAAAGTTCTTTGCATCGTACAAAGTGCTAAAGGAGAATTTACTATTTTATATCTTAAAAAAAAACAATCCTGCGGGGCCTTAAAGTGTTATACCCTGTGTACTGCACTGTGTACGTACTCCCTCCCGTCGCAGGGCCCCCTGTGAGATGCTCTTCCCGCGTCCCAGCAGCAGCACGCGTGTTTCTCCACGGTTTGATCAGACATGGGGCGGGGGGGTGGGTAGGGCACGCCCAATCATATTCACATGTCATATCACATACATTACAGAAAACGACAGGAAAGGGCAGGCAGCCTTGCAGTCAGTTCTCATCCAGACGAGAACAAGCACATTTCGAGACAATGAGGTTGAGGGAAGGGCCACCTCCACTAAAAACTCTGTCCAGCAAACCTCCGGGCGCACAGCGCAGAGGACCAGACTACACGCTCAAAAGCAGAAATATAGATCAATGGAACAGCCCAGACATAAGCCCTGCCGACGCCGTCTGGAACTGAAGAGCTCTTTGGGGGCATCTCCGGGAGGAAGTGGGTGGGCGCCTCTCACAGCGGAATCAGCAGTAGCTTTTACCAGGCGATGCTGCTTCGCGCCGTTAAGTTGAAAAGAGAACTTTCAACTTGATTCATCTCTCCCTGGAGCCGGGGATTCTACACATGGGATGGGGGGGTGCTGTCTGGGTGGGGACTGGGGGCGGGGCCGGCAGGGCTGTGGCTGGGGACAGGGAAGGAGTGTCTATCAATCTCAGGGGCTTCTGGAAAGCGCAGGTGAAACCCTGAAGTAGTCGACGTGCTTCCAGGCTGTGTATCTGAGGAGAGCAGAGGATGAGGGGACTGCTTCTCAAAGGTTCGTGTGCTGCACAATCCCTGGGGGTCGGGGTGGGGGGCGGTGGAGAGGGCGCTGTTAAAATGAGGACGGGACGCAGCAGGTCTGGGGAGGGCCCGGGACTCTGCATTCCTAACACGCTCCCAGGTGCGACCTCGCTGCCCGTCTGGACGCCCCCTTGAGGAGCAGAGCGTCACGGGGCGCCTGTCACCGCGCAGACGCTGCGCATCAGTTCGCTCCGCCGCTTGCTGGAAACCTGTCCACGGATGAGCCGCTTGAATTCCCTGACACGACTCCTCAGCTATAAAATCACACGGAAACAACTACGTGAAGTGTTTTCACTAGGATTCAAATGAAGCAACACGACGCTCCCTGGCTGTGTGCGCTTGAGAACGTCGGGTACCCACCCTCAAGCTCCTCCCTTCACCTGAAGAGGGGGCACCTTTGTGCACCTGCCGTGATGGAGGGTCCAGGTGGGCGCGCCAGGCACCTAGGACCCCGCCTGGCACACAGTGGGCGCCAAAGAGACTCGGGCTCTTTACTTGTGATCTGGCACTGAGCCTGTGTCTCTGAATATGAAAATACCCATGTTGCGGGGACGACTTGCTGAGACATTCAGGCCACTGGGTTTAAAGCAAAGTCATTGCATTTGCTTCCTTTCCTTCGGTTCTTTTCCGAAGTGTTTACAGCAACTTGGGAGAATGCCCTTCATTTCACCCGGAGGAAAGTTCTGTTTTTAAAATCAGCAGCAAAACAGTAATCAAGACAGTATGGTACTGGCACAAAAACAGAAATATAGATCAATGGAACAGGATAGAAAGCCCAGAGATAAACCCACACACCTATGGTCACCTTATCTTTGATAAAGGAGGCACGAGTATACAATGGAGAAAAGACAGCTTCTTCAATAAGTGGTGCTGGGGAAACTGGACAGCTACATGTAAAAGAGTGAAATTAGAACACTCCCTAACACCATACACAAAAATAAACTCAAAATGGATTAAAGACCTAAATGTAAGGCCAGACACTATAAAACTCTTAGAGGAAAACATAGGCAGAACACTCTTTGACATAAATCACAGCAAGTTCCATTTTGACCCAGCTCCTAGAGAAATAGAAATAAAAACAAAAATAAACAAATGGGACCTGATGAAACTTAAAAGCTTTTGCACAGCAAAGGAATCCATAAACAAGACGAAAGACAACCCTCAGAATGGGAGAAAATATTTGCAAATGAAGCAACTGACAAAGGATTAATCTCCAAAATATACAAGCAGCTCATGCAGCTCAATATCAAAAAAACAAACAACCCAATCCAAAAATGGGCAGATAACCTAAATAGACATTTCTCCAAAGAAGATAAACAGATTGCCAACAAACACATGAAAGGATGCTCGGCATCACTAATCATTAGAGAAATGCAAATCAAAACTACAATGAGGTATCACCTCACACCAGTCAGAATGGCCATCGTCAAAAAATCTACAATCAATAAATGCTGGAGAGCATGTGGAGAAAAGGGAACCCTCTTGCACTGTTGGTGGGAATGTAAATTGATACAGCCACTATGGAGAACAGTATGGAGGTTCCTTAAAAAACTAAAAATAGAACTACCATATGACCCAGCAATCCCACTATTGGGAATATACCCTGAGAAAACCATAAATCAAAAAGAGTCATGTACCACAATGTTCACTGCAGCACTATTTACAATAGCCAGGACATGGAAGCAACCTAAGTGTCTATCAACAGATGAATGGATAAAGAAGATGTGGCACATACATACAATGGAATATTACTCAGCCATAAAAAGAAATGAAATTGAGTTATTCGCAGTGAGGTGGATGGACCTAGAGTCTGTCATACAGAGTGAAGTAAGTCAGAAAGAGAAAAACAAATACCGTATGCTAACACATATATATGGAATCTTTAAAAAAAAAAAAAGTGGTTCTGAAGAACCTAGGGGCAGGACAGGAATAAAGATGCAGATGTAGAGAATGGACTTGAGGACATGGGGAGGGGGAAGGGTAAGTTGGGACGAAGTGAGAGAGTGGCATGGACATATATACACTACCAAATGTAAAATAGATAATTAGTGGGAAGTAGCTGCATAGCACAGGGAGATCAGCTCGCTGCTTTGTGACTACCTAGTGGGGTGGGATAGGGAGGGTGGGAGGGAGACGCAAGAGGGGGGTGATATGGGGATATATGTATATGTATAGCTGATTCACTTTGTTATATAGCAGAAGCTAACACACCACTGTAAAGCAATTATCCTCCAATAAAGATGTTAAAAAAAGAAAAAAAAGAAAAATTAAAACAATAAAATAAAATCAGCAGCAAAAACTCTTCCTGCGTTGCACAAGGATTGCTCAGGGTCTGCCCCTCATGTCGCTCCATTTCAGTGTTCTGTTATTTTATGCTCCTTTTCACTGATGTGCACCAATAAACAACACTAGCAAAAGACCCACCTGCAGTTGCCCTAAATACTCAGGTAAAGCTGAAATTTTTTTGAAGGAAAAAAATGCCCTGCTAAGGAGAAGATAGCTGACGTTGGAAATACGTTTTTGGTTTTCATTTATAAAGCAGTGACCCATTATTTTTATCTCAAAAATTCATTAATGACACAGGGTACTCCACTTATTGTCAGAACAGAGCGACTTACAGGAAGCCCTTGACCCTTCATCTGTAAAAAGTGACGGTAAGAACTCTCTTACTCCCCTGAAGTGCCTCCGTGTTTTCATCATTGGGGTCTACTGGTATCAGTGCTGGAAGCCCTCTGGAGAGGGTCATGTAGAGGGAGGGAAGGCTGATTAAGATCAGTTTTGTTTTCAAATTAGTGGTCACCTAACAGACCAGGACAAAGTGGAAGTTCTAAGTATAGCATGAGGTCTTCTGAACTCCACTAATCGTTGCTGATTGTTTTACTGTTTTCAGAAATTCTCTGAGACCTAAACTGCTCTACAAGCTAATCCAGTCAAACTGCGTCACCTTTAAGGGATTAACTTCTAAGGTCCAGTTTTTATATTTGCTCTGACTCTAGGAGGGCTCTTTATTCCCTAGTTCTATCCTCCAAAGTAGCCGGTGCACAATCTAGGTTGTACCGTCTTCAGTCTACAAACAACCCCTCATTTGTCTTTCACCACAGCCTCCAGCGTTCTTGACAGTGCTTTAGGTTCTAGCTTCTCCACACTCTGTTGTAAATGAGATCAATTCTGATGGGAAAAGATTCTATTTGTTTTATGGGCTGATTTTCCCTGGCCCCCTTAGCACAAAGTCTGAGCCAAGAGTCTGGAGCTGGTGTGAGGACAATGGTCAAGTTCTCTCTGAGTGACGCCCCTGTTTTGGGAGCTGTAGTTCAGTGGCCGAGAGTGGGAGGGGGCAGCAGCTTGAGATCCTCTCATCTTGTCTCCTGGAATGTAAACACCACCTCATAAGCCAGGGAACGTGCAGCTTGGCCCCAGGATCTCAGTTGCACTCAAGGTAGAGCCTCTGTCCAATGAGTGGGGCAGGGCAGAGGAAGGATGCCCTTATCCCTCAACTGCACTTTCCCTGAACTGAGATTCGGCAACAGGTGGCTGGGGACGGGATGAGAAGAGTTAAAGTTCTACTCCTTCTGGGAAGAAAGCCCTCCAAACTGGATCTGGGAGGAGAGAGAAGCCTGGGTTCCTGACTACAGCAGTCTGGAATGGAGTCTCTGTATCACTGAGGTGAGGAGAGATGACAGGGAGGGAGCAATCTTGGGTCAAACACGGCAGACTCTTGCCTTTCTTAACAAATTTTCATAGATTTGAATAAATTTTGCTTCACTTTCTGTTTGCATTTAGAATCAGTTCCAGAGTCTGACTTTCTAATAACTAATTTTCACCAATTTTACTGGAGAGTTAGTCAGCAAAGCACATCACACTGTCAGGCTGGAATTTGATCCCTGGTCTGATTTATTTATAAAATATATTTATTCAATCACAAGATTCAAATTTCTACACTAAATATCTCATTCCTCTAATATTTTCCCCCCAAACACTCCCTAACATTTTCCCTTAAACACTCACTTTCCAACTGAATTTAAGAATAGATTGTTGAACAGAATAGATTATAATGTGGTAAGCTATTATTGATTAATAACTGATAAATAGCTATCTACTTATTGTCCTGGTGGGATTGTAGAAAGAGCACTGGGACATGGGTCCAAATAAATGAGACATTAAATATTTGTCCTTGGAGAAATCTTTAACAAATTTCCTGATCTCAGTTCCTTTAACTCTAAAATAATGGAGTTAAATATCTGTAACATTCTTTCCATAGCTTTAATTTCCATATTCTGAGTGAATTTTATGGTAATTTTTATTTCCATTAAAAATTATTTCTAAATCCTGAAAAAGAATGTTAAAGGTCTTAGATCAGCCGTTGTAAGAATCGGTAGAGTGGAGTAATACAGGATGTTAGCGTGAGAAGTTAGAAAATGATGAGGATAAGTGTAGGAGGAGAAGTTGTAAAAAGCCCACGGAGCAAGATGTATTGGCCTCACAGTCTGGAATATACTTCATAGTCTAATTCTCATAGGAGAATTAGTTTGACAAGACTGAAAACAATCATCTTGTCATAATTTATGTGAGCCTGGAGTAAACAAAATCATCAAAGGTACTTCGAATTTTATTAGTGAGGAGACTTTACACATTTCTTTGTATTTGTAAGAATGGAAGGATATTTTTCTAAATCTCAGGGACGCATCAAATATAAGAAGGCTCATTTTATAAACTGATCATCAAATCTCTCAACGTCTATACAAAATTAGGTATAATTAAGACCAAATTAATGTTGGTACTTAATGGCAGTGAGAAATTAACTTTCCACAGTCTCCTCCATAGAACGAAACAGAAGTGGCTGTCAGATAAATACAAGCTCTTATGAGAGCTTGTTTAAGAATGAGATTTAAAATCTCTCACCACAGGGAAATAAAAGTCTATATCTACATTTGTTAGCCATAAGAAGAAACTAAGTTATGTCTCCATGAATAATTAGAGTAATCACATTGAAAATGTGGGTTCTAAACTCAAGTTCCCCCACCTCCTTAGATACTTGGGGAAATTTGAAAAAGAAATAGGTATCTGTTTTTATAGAATTATTCAGACAATCATTTTAGCCACTTTTCCTGGTATGAAGCAACATAGGATTCTGTATATAATAAAATGAATAATGTCACTAGATAGGTTAACCATGACAATAAGCCTTAAATACTACATTTTCTATGGTCAGTAACACAAACATATGAAATTTTAAGATTCAACATTTTTCCCCTAATCATTCTTCCATGTCTGAAAAAAAAAGCACATTAAAAAAAAACAATTGGATCAGAAACAAAAGGAGACATTTAGTTGTAACATTTGTCGAGCTTATTATTTCTTAATCAAAAATCTTGTCCTGTATTTTTTTCAGTATCTGATTGTGAATTTTTGCCAGAAAAATGATAGTAATTATGAGAGTGTATAAGTGGCTGGCTAAAGAAAAACTTCAGTAATTATTCCCAACACAGCACTTCAAGTAGCTCAGAGATGCTTTTAATTTGAATGCCCTCAGAAGAAATTCAGAAATATCTGTTCCTATCTTAATGGAAGTGTTAAACCTCTCATAATAATCACATTTGTGTTCTCATAGCCCCTTTCTTCAAAGGAGTATGAAGAGACATCATGGACTCCATTAACCCCAAGTAGCAGTTTTTCTCTTTTCCCCAGACCACATTCAGCGAGGTCCACTTGGGTGACCAGCAAGCTCAGGCACAGGAAAGTTAAGTGATCCCTGCAAAGTCCACATAAGTCAGGAAAGACCAGAACTGGACGACTCTGGGTCCCAGAGCACCTTCTATAAAGGACAAACAGCTTATCATTCCTCTCCCACAGCAGTAAGATTGTTTACCATGTATGTAAGAGAGGAATGAAAATTTAAAATACAAAACATTTTTCTTTAAAGTCTAACAGTAGCTACTGTGATGGTTAATTACAAGTGTCAGCTTGGCCATGGCACCCAGATATGTTGTCAAACACCAGTCTAGAAGTCCCTGGGAAGGTCTTTTTTAGATTTTGTATTTGTTAGCCCTCACAATTGCATAACTCAGTTCTTAAAATCTCTCTCTCTACACAACTGGGGCAGAAGTAGCTAAGAATGATAGAGAATTGTTTCAAATTGTTCCAATCTTGTTGCTGGATTTGGTCACAGAGGTCATGCTGTTGGTGACATTCCTGGAGTCTGCTTTAAGGTTGTCAAAGTAGCCAATGTCTCTCTTTTGGCCTTATCCAAAGGCAAGAGGAAAGACCAAGATCATAAGTTTTTGATGGTGAAAGCACGATAGTAATCAATTTTCATATGCCAAATAAAAAAATTCCCAGCTTCTGAGAAGGACATCTTGGTTTCCCACTTGCGTGAAACCTTGTTTTTAACTTTCTTTGAAATGGGAACATATGGCTAAAGTCTGAATAGGCAAGATTATTGGAGATTAAAGTAAACAAAAAGAAAAGACAGCCAACTGACTAAAATTGGGAAGGGCCAAAAAGAAATCGAGAAGTAATGCCTCTGAATAAAGGGAATGAAAGAACTTTATAAAAAGAATTATTATGGTTTATAGAAACCTATTTGCATAAAACAGACTATTTCCACCTTAGGTCTTGAGTTAAAAGAGAGAGCTGGTTGCAGCCCATAGTATGTTGGGAAACCACTGCAGGGAGGGTAATCTCTGATTTGCAGCATTTGTCAATGTCTATGGCATAAATACTTTCACCGCGGCCAATTTCAAGCTGCAAATTCCAGTTTCTAAACACAGAGTTGGTTAGAGACACACACAGCCAACATCCACAACCAATTACAATTAGGAGACAGTCTCAGAGGCCCCTCTGGGTGCAGCCCTATTTCCAAGCTCACACTATGTGGCTGAGTAGAAAATAGGAGGAAATGCTCACATTTTAACACTGTCTTATTTCACATTCTCTAAAGCAGATGGCTGACTCAGTTTATGAGCTCCAGTGACAAAGGAAAAAATACTCACTTCTTCTTTGGGAAAAAAATAGAGGCAAAGGTCTTAGCTCTACAGAGGACAGCAAATCACGTGCAGTGAAAAGTGTCTGCTTTTTAACTTCCCTGGAAGTTCTGTTCAGATGCAAAATGAAAAAGCAAGGAAGAGTAAATCTTTTTTTTTTTTTTTGGCTGTGTTGGGTCTTCATTGCTGCGCGCAGGCTTTCTCTAGTTGCGGCGAGCGGGGGCTACTCTTCGTTGCGGTGCGCGGGCTTCTCATTGCGGTGGCTTCTCTTGTTGTGGAGCACTGGCTCTAGGCACGCGGGCTTCAGTAGTTGTGGCACGCGGGCTCAGTAGTTGTGGCACGCGGGCTCTAGAGCACAGGCTCAGTAGTTGTGGCGCACGGGCTTAGTTGCTCCCTGGCATGTGGGATCTTCCCGGACCAGGGCTCGAACCCGTGTCCCCTGCATTGGCAGGAAGAATCTCAACCACTGTGCCACCAGGGAAGTCCAGGAAGAGTACATCTGATAAGCTAAGACTAAAGTCCAATAATGAGGCAGTTAACATTTCCTGCGGGGCATTATAAGCATCCTTTCTTAAATTGCTATATTGTCCTTTGCTTCTGGAATTTTATCCATAGCTATGTAACGTGTCATTTTCTAATGGAGAACTTCTTCATATTGGTGTCACTTAATTTTTCCAGGGGAACAGTGGTCTATAGTGAGCTACCTTAATGGATTTACTCTGTTAAACAGCCTGTTCACAACAAAGAGTTGGTTTTTTTTCATTTTGCAAAAACTGGTCTGTGTATTACAAATTATTTTTAAAATAGAACAAATCAAATTATACTCATGAAATATGGTCATAGACTTTAGTATCTTGTTTTAGCTTCCTTTGAAAAATCAAATTTCTTGATGCTTTTGATGACACAGAAATGGACAAAAGTCACCTTTCAGTGCTTTCGGTAAGGGAAAACGGAGGTTGATTTCCTGACTCTTTACGCTGGTGATGTAGCGTACAGGTGTGCCTGTTTCCCCTGAGCGTCCTTCCTCGCACTGAACCAGACCCATCTCTCCCTCCACCTGCAGCTTCCCTTCTTCTCTTTCAACAGCTATTTTCTCACCTGCACCCAATCAATGAGCCATTTCTCACTTCCATAGGGGAAAAGTCAAATTCTCAGATATCTGGTTGGGCATTTTGGACACCAACCTCAGAGTTCTTTACAAATACAGGTTAAAAAAGAGACAACGGGTCCAAAATGGAGTCACTTGTGCTAAGCCCACATCACAACTGAAACTCAATACCTAAGCTAATTGCAGTTTAAACCTCCCCCCAGGAATGCAGTCTTAACCGTCAGTCCGGAAGTTTCTGGTCAGCACCAGTGAGGTGATAGGCCACGTGGCCCCTCCCTTCCCCCAGAGCCAGGGAGGTAAACCCTCTCTCTTTTTCCCTCCCCTCCTGCCTACACAAGCTACAGCTCTGTGAGCTCCTCTCTACTTGCTACATGGGATGATGCCCGAGTCATGAATTGTTCCAAAAAGCCAATTAGATCTTTCAAATTTACTCAGTTGAATTTTTGTTATTTAACAAACACCAGAGATAAAAGAGGGGTTGTCACTGAACTCAGAGAAAGTAAGACTAATGTCCGGGACATGATGTTCTTTAAAGCAGAAGACTTCAATTTAAACAGAGCACTTAGTGAATTATCAGCCTGATTTTATGGCCTTCTCAGAAAAAGAAATGGCTTGCACACAAGGTAAGAATAGCTTCTTATGCTATAGGCTTTTACATCAAGAGGAACACTTTAAATTTCCTACTGGCACACCTGACTAAAAAAAAGAAAAAAAAAAAAAAAAGAAACCAACCAGCCATGAAAATATATCTCACCATTTCTTCTTGGCTCAAAGCCTCAAGGTATTAAAGTCTATTTCTGTTAGAGAGCTTGCTTCATTACGAAACTTTTCTACAACATCATTGTTTTAAAAAACGCTGGGTAACCTTTTTCGTTGAAGCAGTGATAGGGTGTGGACAAGGGGACAGCCTGCACAACAGAGAAGGAGCAAAAGGGGGAACACTGACACCCCCTTAAAAGCAGCAGGAATTGGCCAGGGAAAAAAAAACCTGTAGTTCTTGCTAATATAATACATTTAGAGGCTCTTCCCTGGCAATTAACAAAAATAAGCATGTATATGGGGGAATTGGAATTCCTTTCATTCTCAGCTACCTTTAGCCCTTCTATAGAAAGGACACTTTGTGCAGTTTTCATTCTCTGTTTCAGTTGGTTAGTCAGCCTTTGAAGGAAATCGGTTTAAATAACTACCAGTCTGTTAACAAAGACACATTATATTTCCTTAAATCAAACACTTAATTTTGCCACTGTTCTCACTGCTTCCTGTCTGACACCTATCTTCCTGTTCCCATTGTCAGTCAGGCAGCAAGCTGTCACTCAAACCACACACAGCATATTCCTGGATCTAACAGAATTCCCCAAGGTTTTTAAATATTCTATGTGGCTCTTATGTCAAAGAACAATATGAAATTTTAAATATACAAGATGTGAGTAATTAAATATATTTATCTACAACTAAATAGTGCATAACACAGTCCAGCTGTTTACCACAAAGTAAATTTGAAAAGTTCTCCTCTCCAAACAGGAAAGAGAAATGTCACAAAGTCATGGACTTTGACAGAAAGGAGAGACAGTGCAATCCAAGAGTTAGAACTGGGAGAAAAATAAGGCTGCATTTAGACACAGAAATTATACAGACTGGTGGAAGGACGTGAGAGAACTCAGAGGTCAGAAAGAAGATTTTATAAAATTTCTTTTTAAGACACACAGGTTAGCTTATATTTTGTTAAAGGATAATTTTCAAAAAGAAGTGATGTCATGATTCATATAAAATGAACACATATTACATGTTTTATTTAATTCAATAATGAAAGGATTGATAAAATGTTGCATCCAGTTCAAAGGATCATAAGGAATAAGAGAAAATGGAGCAAAGGGATGTTGAAATAAATTTGGTAGATACAAAAGGAGCCTTTTCATGATGGGGAAGGAAGAAGAATGAATCTGTATGTTTATGGACAAGAGGTTGCATTGCTATCAGTCACCTACAACTTACAGAGTTGTAAAATAGTGCAAAGGCAATAAAAGGCTAGAATCAAGATAACCCGCATAGTTTTCCATTGAAACACAAGTTCCTCCCTAAAACTCAACAGCTCATTTACCTAGCAGAGGATGGTCATCGGTAGGCTATCAACTACATTATCAATTTTGGTGTTAAGGCTTGATATGGACTGAAGTTTTTGTCCCTAAAAATTAGTATTTTGAAGCCTAATCCTCATTGTGATGGTATTTGGAGGTGAGGTCTTTGGGAGGTAATTAGGTCATAAGGATGGAGCCCTTATGAATGGGATTAGCACCTTTATAAAAAAAAGGATACTTGGGACCCCTCTCTCTGCTCTCTGCCTGTGAGGGTACAAGACGTCAGCAGTGTAAACCTGGAAAAGGGTCCCTATCAGAGCCCAACCATGCTGGTACCCTGACATCAGACTTCCAGCCTCCAGAACTGTGAGAAATGAATGTCTGTTGCTGATAAGCCACTGAGTCTATGGTACTTTGTTATGGCAGCCCCAACTGACTAAGACACAGCTTATCTAGAATCACCAAACTCATCGCATGTTTAAGAATGAAACCTAGTCATGATGAACAGGTTAGAAGGATGCTGAAATGTGAGTGAGTGATGGACGTTACTAGGAGAAGGCTGGAGACCCTCAGGAGTAGAATGGGGTTTGGGTCAGACAGCCCTGGAATTGAATTCCAGCTCATCTGTTTTCCACCTACCCGGAGTTGGGGTAAGTTGTATACAAATGGAATGGAATGAAATCCATGGAAGTTTCCAAATTTCTATATAGCAGAAGCGTAAGAAGGACAATTCATAAGTTCCACACTTGATGTGAACTCTGTGTGTGTGTGTGTTTAGATTACAGTTACCTAGATTATTTAGGGAGTTTGTTGAGATGGATGGAGACTGGGGGGGAGGGGAATGTCAAATGGCCGGGAAGGATCACACGGTAAATACTCCATGATTGTATTGTAGTAGATGTGCTCTTATCTAAGGTGATATTGATCGTCAGTTGAATCAATAAATTAATATTAATTAAAGCAGGGAATCTTTAAAAATGATACACTCACAACTTTAGACATTTTGTTTTATGACAAGATACTACTTTACATTCATTTCCAATCTTATGTTGTGGTGTCAAGGCTTATTCTTTAAGTGTCACTGCTGATCAAAATGGTATAATAAACCTAAAGTGGAATGAGAATTTTAAAGACCTATTCACTAAATATAGGTGCCTTCAAAATGTTATAATTTTTCTCTCCAAACATTTACTGCTGTCTTGTTCACAGAGTGAATGTAAGTTTTGGGGTTCTGAAAACGATATAATTGTGTGATCTATTTCTGAAAAATAATACAAATGTGTGAAAATGAAGTTAGGTAAGAAAGTGAATATTTATTTAGAAGGAGAAAAGTAATCACAAAAAAATGAAATTTTTCAAAGAACTAATAACTACCACAAAATCACAAAATTGTCCAAATATAATTTTTTAATAATCAACTGTTTGACATAACTCTATTCTTGGTTCCCTTTTAGGCTGCCTAATTTTGATTGCTTTTCTTTATGACAAAACTATTGTAATGTCACTGATTACAAAGAGAATAGAAAGATCACTTTATCTTTCCTCTAGAATTATTGATGGAAACTTTGTTTTTATTATTGAGCTTTTAGCTTTACAATTTGTTACTGGTAATGACATAAACATTTTAGGTTTGCTATCAAATTCAGATGGATTCTTTGAGTTTTCTGGAATAGTGATTAATCTTAATACTCTCTGAATTGACAACACACATTAACCAGATTTTTGGTATGCTCTTGTTATTGTGGGGTTTTGTGAGTTTTGCCAGGTCCAAGGATTTGGAAGACTTTCTACAGACCAGCTCCTGGCTGGTCAGTCTATACATCGACTGTAGTGCTCTTCTGGGAAGTCATTCTTACAGCAGGATACTTCGCAATAACAAAAGAAATCTGACTTCAAACCACACAAATATACTGCATGAAACCCAAGTGAATGCACCCCCAACTCGCTCAACAACCCCTTAGCTACAACTTGGTGTCTGCCCATCCCAACACCCCGCAGTTACAGGTGAAGCATCATTGAAGGTAAAGTGGAAAGGAACACACAGGCCTTCATCAATTGAAATTGAAATATTTTACTTTCACAAATTTTACAAAAACACATTGGTTGGGCCTCCCCCGGACTTGCAAGGAAACTGTGCAGAGGAGACCCTAAAACCTACACTTTGTTCCCTGCATGCTATGTTCCTCTGCCCGTGCCTAATTTAGAAGCAATATTTTAAGGCAACTTTCTTTCATCTATTCTTTCCAAGGTGTTATAATTTGTTTTCAGAGAAAAAAATTCTTCTATTTTGTTAAATTTCATCTGTTTATGTAATATCTAATGAGATTATTGATACATACAAATGGTAACCTGTATTACAGGCACAAGGTAGTTTGGGGACAAATATCACCAATTCTGTGTGTGTAAACAGTGGTTATACATTGAATAGAATACTTAAATAGTCAACAATAAAAAGGTATGAACTTCTGATACACGTGGCAACACAGATGATTCTTAAACTAATTACACTGAGTGAGAGAAGCCGGACAAAAAGTACAGGTTACATGGTTCCGTTTATGGAAAACTGTAGAACATACAAACTACAGTCAGAGAAAGCAGACAGTGGTGACCTAGGAGCCCGGGAGTATGTGGGGCAGGGGTCACAGTCGGGAGAGGGGATACATTTGAGTGTGGTTGATATGTTCACTATCTTGACTGTGCTGATAGTTTCTCAGGTTTATCTATGTGTCAAAACCTATTAAACTGGGCTCTCCCTTTCTGAGATGGACCACATTCTGCCCATGGAATGTGCTTCTCTGCTTTCATTTTACTGTGGCTTCATTCTTTCCTGCACACAGCCAAGGACCCTCCCTTGGCAGCCCGACCCAGGAATCGCCGAGACCTGGGATGTGACCACCCTCTCGCAACCCATTTTCCTGCAACCTCTTTACAGGTGATATTATTAAATCTGCTTCTTACCTTAGAAAACTTATTCAACTGTCCTCTTTAAAAATATGTGATTTTTACATCAATTATACCTCAATAAAACTAATCTTTTAAAATGTTTGGCCTGTTTGCTGACGGGGGAGAGCAATCGTGCACCAAAAACACTGCTATCCCTGGAAAACACGTTCCAGAAGGAAGCAGGGGAGAAGGCCTGGGTGTGGATCTGAGGGGCTGTTCCAGAGGAGGCTGAGTGGACATCTAGGTAAGTACAAGAGTGTCGCTGTGGAGATCTGTACTGTGGCATAGGGCTTAACACCCTGGCAAGTTCCCCGGGAAAAGGGTCTCATACACTCCTGGGTGGCTCAGTAGGGGAAGAAGCAAGAGCCCATATTCAGTAGAGACCATGGAAAACTGTGGAAGAAGGAGTCAAAATGCTCCAAAAAGTAGGCACGCTGTAACGGATCTACGGTGTAAGTTCAGGACACCTACCAGGTGACTTTTTTCCTAAATAGTCCCCAGAGGCAACAAGACACGTCCAGGTGAGTGAGTCACCAGCACCTTCCACTGCGAGCTCAAGGGTAGCTCTCCTCGTAGGACGCGGTGATGGGAGGAGAAGCTGTGACAGAGCTGGGCTCCCCGGTAACATGGAGATGATAGAATCGCTCACGTGGTTATTTCTATATCCTATTATAGCTGTAAACGGGCAAACACAAGAACAAGGACTGCTGAGGGCACGGATATCCAGACTCAGACCTCTCAGGAGTGAAACCTTGGGTCCACGAGGCAGGACACACTGATCAACTAGCCAGAGAAGGGAATCCAGAGCAGGTGGCAGAGGAATTTGATAAAGAATATGCATTACGGCCTCAGGAGTGCAGTAATGGTCCCAGCAATCCTCTTCGTTTAAGTTTTCCAAAAGTCATGACAAACCAGAGTCCTAAAGAGGCAGGATCTGGATGACATAAACTCAATGTCAGATGCAAGTGGGTCAAAGTGATGCAAGTTTTGGACCATAGTAGGTGCTGTCGGTACCCCATCCAGGTAAGCTTTGGGGGCTGGCTGCTGCTAATAGCTCTGAGAAGCTCTCTTCTGCTGACTAGGAGCCACCTCACTGGTGACGCTCCTGTCCCCTCCCTCATCCCTAAAGAAGTCACTTGCCAATGCTTGACCTTGACTCAAGGCTGGACCAATTCTGCACAGCCTTTCGGAGGCTAAGTGGGAGGCTTGTCTCCAGCTAACAGCGTATTCTCCTAACATTTATTCTTCCTCTCTTGCTTCTCTCACTCCCCCTGTCCAAAATTACTTACTCAAGAATTCCTGCCTCGGGTTCTGTTTGTAGGAAATGGGAAGTAAGACCATGAGTTTCTGCACTGTAGTTATGTTTCAATTCTTAATTTCTTTAGAACGGTCTTAGCTCTGCTAATCAGTCTTCGGGAGGGTTATGTGATCGAATCTGTAGAATAACAAAAATGCTGAAGATCAGGCAGGTACTAGGGAGGCACCAAATCAAAAAAGTAACAGTTTTAGCTTTTCACTCATCAGAACTTCCATGCCATGTTAAACCAGGGGAATAAGTTTGTAGGAAACTCTGTTTTCATTGGTGATAATATAGTTTCATGAGAATGAGGTAAAATAATTTATGTTTAGAAATCTTTTCGTAGAGCAAGTGCTTTTGTAAATGCTAAGTAAGTAGAATAATAGCATAAGCTTTTCATCCCTGAGTATCATTTCCCCCCAAAGGGAACATACAGGCTATTGCCTCACCGCATGGCATGCCCTGCTGTTGTTCTCTAATCACCTAACTGTGTGTACAATCTGATGTGTCTCGAGGGAGCCGGATCTCACAGGGCCTGCCATTTACATGTTATTCAAAAGAATTACTCCTTTTTCAAATAATCTGTTTAAAAAATTACTAGTGAGGTGTGAAAAACACTCCATTATTATCCACTTGGGCAGTGCCGTTTGAACATGACACTCTGTACTATAATAGCAAACTTTCTGGATGGATAAAGATCTCTATAAAGTCCATCCATTTTTACCTTTCCTTAAAAAGTAAAAATTAGACATAAACCAAATGTCCAATTAAGGGAGGCTTGTCTAATAAATTATGGCCAATTCAATACAATAAAGTATTTCATGGCCACTAAAATCAGGTTATGGAAAAATATGGAATGATGTGGAAACACTATGTATTGAGTGGGAAAAGCAGGTTACATAATAATGTATAAACCCCGAGCTCTTTTAAATATAAAAGTAAAATATAAGGTATGTATATATATACAGGTATATATATATGTGTGTTTATATACATGCTCATATATATGCACACATACATATACCTGCATTCACACATATTTGTATATATTAAATAAACATGAAATATATATTTATAAATGTAAGTATTATATATTCAACAAATCTCTGCCGTTTTGAAGAGGCTTCTCTTTCTCCCTGCTCCCTTCTTTCCCACCACCAACTGGTCCAATGCCTTGTCTTTCTTTAGGACTACCCTGTGTCTAATTAAGTCATAAAATATTAGATGGGAAAAATTCCTAGGGATTAACTGGTGTAACTCTCTAGTCAAAGCCACATACGTGACATGGACAGTTTAACCTTCAGGGAACAATTCTGGTAACAAGGAGTGCAAAGCTTCATTTCGTGGCAGAATCAACATCTTGTGAAGTCTTCTTTGGGAGGTTTCCTTTCTCCTAAGAGCTCTATTATTATTATTATTATTATTATTACCAGAAATTTTATTTCTCATGATTACCTTCAATTGGTCCCCAAATTTTGCACTCAGAAGTACAACAGCTTCCAAGAACATTTCTTGAAATGTTGGAAAATATACGACATTGAAACATCTTTTCTTTTGGCTAAAAATCTTTCTTTTCTCCAATGTGTCCTAATGAATCTTTCTGTCTTTAGCTGAACTAAATATAAAGCTGTGTTTGAAAACTCATGGCCACAAGGGACATAAGTTAACGGCTAGAAGGGTTGTTAGGAAGTTATTTCATATATGTTTTCCATGATAAAAGGCCCAAACTGGCATGGAAGCAGCAGAAAGCAGGAGAGAAAGAAAAAAAGAAGGATCTGTGAGGCTAAACCTAATTAATAATTTTGGTAATGAAGAAATAGATTATTAATAGATGCCCTTAATACTTAAAAGAAAGTTATATTTAGAGGAAAACTTTCAGAATTAGGCTAATAGTACCCCAAAGTTATTTTCCTAGTTAGCAGAGACCTGCTCTGGTTTAAGCTTAAGAAAAAGTGTTTGTGAAGGATTCCACTTCTAGGTAGCATAGAGTGGGTTGCACAAGGCAAGGTCACCTCTGCAAACTTTAGGGAAAAAACAGATAATTTACAGAAATTGTCTAATTTTAAAGGCTTGAGATAGTTGTGGGATTGAAGAAAACTAGATGAAATACAATCCCAGAGAGGAGAAGCCTTCCCAGGGGAGCTGTGGGTGTGATGCTGCTAGCTCTCCTCCCATCCGGGGCCATCTGCCAGCTGTAGACAGGAGCTGTATGAATCAGGCAGGTCCCGAAAAGCCCCAGGTCGAGGGAAAGGAAACAAACAAAACCTGAAGCAGCCAAATGGGACTGGAGGGGAAAAAGGGAAACTTGAATAACCTCAAATACGTATTTCATTTTGTTCAAGGGATGTTTGCTGAATTCTGTGCCTGCCCTGGAGGCTAGAGAGAGAATGCAGGGGTTTCTCAACTAGCATTGTAATTCAGCCTTTTGCAGGATGAGATTCTGAGTTTGATTTTCCATAATCCCAGCCCAGCAGCTACAGGAGACGAAGGTCTCTTTCAGGGTAGTCACAGAGCTTTCAGGTCATTTTTGTGGTACTTGAGCTGGGTATTCAAATACCTCACCCCACCCCTTTCTTTCCCCACTTTGTCCAGTGACCTTAGGAGTAACTAGCCAACCTCATTATACTTGTTAATTTGGTAAAAATGTTCAAAAGTGTCATATACATGTTCACTGACATTCTTATTTCCTGTAGCTGTTTGACTAGGAGTCTCCAACAGTGATACTTTGTATCTCTGTTGCCAGACCATGCCATGAGCTATTGGCGCTCTCATTACTACTGGAAATAGTCATTAGTGTCTTTAAATCCAATCAGATTCCAGAAACCCCAGAACCAATTTAGAAAATTTATTCTTAAAATTCTGTATATATATAAGCACAAAAGCTTATATGCTACTAATATATCATGAAATGAAATTATGGGGAAGCAGAAGGACAGCAAAGATGACTGAGACAGAGAAGGAGGGAGAGCAAATATAAGGCAATGCTCCTGGCTGATCATTGCTTGACACCAAGAATAACTGATTGCTAATCTCGTGGGACAGTCTTGTAAGACACCTTATGAATTTCAGCGTTGCAGGAAAGTCAGTAGAGCAGGAAGAGAAAAGAAGTTCCATCTCCTGTCCTAGGTTCCCCTTTGTCAAAAGTGTGCCCTGATCTTCAGCAGTAACTCCTAAGTAAAGACATTATTACGTTATTATTTTTCATAATGTACATTACATAATAATCTCCCAACTAGCACAAAGTTACAAGATGGTGGAATCGTCCACGTGTTTTTGTTACACCAAATAAATTAATATGATTGGAAGGAAAGTCCATTGCAAAATATGCAGTAAAGATGCCAAATAAACTTGCAAGTGACCTGTCATAATCATTACCAATATGAGTAAAACTTTGTGCAAAATAATTAGAAAGTGACATAGGGGAAAAATTATTTACAGATTAGATGAGTGTAATCATGAATTTCCATGTGAGTACAAATGAAGTATATTCTTTATTCATATTATTTTGACAGTTTTAATCACAGAACACAAAAATGTTCTTTTTCCAAATTAAAACTAATTAAAAACTCTCTAAAGAACAATCTGCAACAACGAAACTCAACAGAACTAGAACTACTCAGCAAAAGTGCTCAAGTAGTTGAAAAGGAGAAGTTACAAAACGTATTCTAATTTCGATAATGTGACTCATCACAAAACATCATTCTAAGCTTATTTTTAATTTAATAATATTTCTGTGCTGGCAGATATTATCTTTATTAACTAGCCATGTTTGCCTTTAGACTAAGCTTCAAATGTCTTTGTAGATGTAACAAATTATTAGAAGACTCTGTCATCAAGGATGGCTAGATTCATCATTTATTCATACAGTAAATATGCATGTACCTACTATGCTCCTAGGACCGGAAGATATAAGCAAATGAAGAGAAGCATGTTTCCAATAAAGCAAAAGCTGCAAGAGTGAATGGAAGAAAGGGAGAGAGGAGAGAATTAAAGAATTAATGAGTCAAGTTTCCTGAAATAAAGGGGTTTTTACCTGGTCGATGACAGTAACATTGCTGAGGCCTAATCCATCCTCCCTCTAAGAGTCCTGAAGGCAATTCTGATTTGTTTCGCAGCCACTTCAAAACAATACTTTCAGGCAAATTCCCACTCAGGTTGTGCTTTTATGTAGCCATTAATCATCACACTGTGGGCAGATTTGAACCTGACTGCATAAAGGCAGAAGTGAAGATTCAGCTCAGTTAAAGGAAGACTGAGGAAAACTTAAGAGCTATGAAATTCTGAAATGCTGTCCTGAGAAGGAGTTGCCTATTAAAGAAAAGGAAAGCAAGGTTTTTGCTGTGTTGTTTCGCTGGTTTTTTTTATTTTTACTGGAATCTAGTTGATTTACAATGCTGTGTTAGCTTCAGGGGTACAGCAAAGTGAATCGGTTATGCATATACATATATCCACTCTTCTCTAGATTCTTTTCCCATACAGGTCATTACAGAGTATTGAGTAGAGTTCCCTGTGCTGTACAGTAGGTCCTTATTAGTTATCTTTTTATATATGGCAGTGTGTATATGTCAGTCCCAATCTCTCAATTTATCCCTCCCTCCGGTTACACCCTGGTCACCATAAGTTTGTTTTCTACATCTGTGACTCTCTTTCTGTTTTGTAGATAAGTTCATTTGTACCCTTTTTTAGATTCCACATATAAGTGATATCGTATGATATTTGTCTATCTCTGTCTGACTTACGTCACTCAGTATGACAATCTCTAGCTCCATCCATGTTTAGCTGTTTCTTGAAGCATCCTGACAGAAGCATGATTGGCTCCAAGGACTGTGCTAAGCCAGCAGGGAAGATAGAAAAAAAAACACTCAATATTGGTAATTCCTGAGAATGACAGTTACCTGTTTCTACATAAAAGAAAGCCTTTCTATAGCATGTGGTTATGCTATCGCCAGTGTATAAAAACAATTAATTAGATCATCAGCTTTTATTTTATGATGCAGTGATTTACAAACTCACCTTAGATCCAGCTGAAGTACAGAATGAAAGGATGTGGCCTGCAGCTCCTAAGACAGAACCAATGAACCCTCCTGCTGCAGGCCCTGCCCCATGTAACCCCCTCCTCTGAGCGCCTGACTTTTCACTCATATACTACCTTGGTGTTTAGGGGATATTCCTTCCATGATTAGATCACCAGAGCCTGACTTCCTTCTTGCTAGTGGGTTCTCTCCTGTCGGTTCTGATGAAGCAAGCTGCCATGTTTGGGAGGTCCCTGTGGCCAGTAACTGAGGGTGGCTGCTGGCTGACAGTTAGCTAGGACCCGGTCCAGCAGTTTAAAAGGGACTGAATGCTTCCAGCAATCGTGCAAGTGAGTTTGGAAATGGATCCTGGCCCTGCTGAGCCTTCATGGGAGACCCCAGCCCCGACCATCACCTTGGTTACAGCTTACAGTCTCAGGAGAGGTCCTACAGCAGAGAACTCAACTAAACTACCCCCAGATCCTGACCCACAGAAATGGTGAGATGGCTGGGCATGTTTTTAAGCTACTAAGTTGTGGTGATCTGTTACAGCAGTAGATAACTAACACAAATAGCAAGTACGCAACCAAAAAATTATGTAATTCTATTTATTTTTACTATAGTTTGTATTAGGGAAATCAATATGTTTATGTAAAAATAGAGTTAACAGCACTATCACTCCTTGGTAAATAACCCTACATGTAATCGAATTACATTTACATTTCATCTAATTATCTTCTGTCACCTGACGTAGCTGGTTTACTCATTTTTCAAATTAGAATTGGTCAATGTGAAACAATCCAGAAACAAAGAATAGAGTGTAGGAAGAGTATATTTTCAACCAAATATGACAGAAGGACAAAAAGAGCTGTAGGTAATGTCCTCATGACATTGAGGGGGTCTTTAGAGATAGGACATAAAGATGATCAGATACAGTCCCAGATGAGAAACTGAGCCCCAGAGCACATAGTCTGTGTGGCTCACTAGCTAAGAATGTTTTTTACACTTTTTTAAAGGTTGTACACAAAAAATAAAATAAAAAAAGAATGTGGAACAAAGTCTGTATGTGGCCTATAAAACTTAAAACAGTGTACATATCTTATGGGCTTTTACAGGAAAAGGATGGCTACTCCTGTTCTATCATGATATGGGCTTGAGTTACTCAGGTGTTCGCACTTTCAAAACTCAGAAGATGGACCCTTAACACCTTGGCATTTCATTTTACGTATATTTTACATAAAAAGATAAAAACTAAAACCTCCAAACAAATGTTAAACTCTAGTTAATAACAAGGATGTTGAAAGAAATACTTAGAGAGATTACATTAATGACTGCGATTTACTTTGAAGTGCTTCAAAAAATAAGACATTTATGGATGGATATAGGAGTGAATAAATACACAGATACACGATAAATTAATTACATTAAAATGTTAATAGTGGAACCTAGGGAGTCAACATATGCATCTTCACTGCAAAATTTTTTCAGCTTTATTGCAGATGTCTGAAATTTTTCATAATAAAGTGTTATGAAGAAATAAAATTCTACACGGTGCTTACTGTCCAGAAGCCTCTTTAGTGAGCATGAATTATACAGTCACAACAAGCTCCCAAAACATAGGTGTGCAAAACTGTGATTTTATGTCTTTAACTCAATTTAGGTTTTGGCTCCAAGTCCCAGCCTAAGCAGAAAACTTAATCGACTCTATG